>NC_074665.1:59771658-60066658 GCF_029448725.1 Salvelinus fontinalis | reverse complement strand
AGTGGTGTCAAGATACATAAAACCCTGCTTTCTTTGCAGCAACTTGACTGTTTTCTCCCCTTAGCACCTTGCCAATGCTTAACGGGTCCTATTGTGCATCGAGGTCCTGTCTGTTAAAATTCTGCGTAAATGGATGCGTCTGCAAGAGTAAGCGAAATGCTTCAGTTAAAGTTTCCTCTGAGCTAGAGGCTAAAGCTGTACGCTGTAGTTAGGTTAACCCTCAACTATGGCTTCATGTGACATAGCTGTTAGCTTTGAGTCAAAGCTGTGCACTACAATTACACTCAGCTACTCAGACCACAACAAAACAATTACATTAGCTACTGTTGGCTGTTTATCGTCAGCTGTAGGCACTGCAGGCTATGCTAAGGTTAACTCTGATCTCAAGTTGAGCTCAAATCAAATCTTCAAATCAAATTTTATTGGTCCCATACACATATTTAGCAGATGTTATTGTGTGTGTGTAGCAAAATGCTGTTGTTCCTAGCTCCAACAATGCAGTAGTATCTAAAAATGCACAACAATACACACAAATCTAAAAGTAAAAGGATGGAATTAAGAAATGTATAAATATTAGATTGAGCAATGTCGGAGTGGCATTGACTAAAATACAGTAGAATAGAATACAGTATATAAACTCAGCAAAAAAAGAAACATCCTCTCACTGTCAACTGCGTTTATTTTCAGCAAACTTAACATGTGTAAATATTTCAATGAACATAACAAGATTCAACAACTGAGACATAAACTGAACAAGTTCCACAGACATGTGACTAACAGAAATTGAATAATTGTCATGCCCTGACCTTAGGGAGCCTTTTTTATGTCTCTTTTTGGTTTGGTCAGGGTGTGATTTGGGTGGGCATTCTATGTTCTTTTTTTCTATGTTTTGGTTTTCTATGTTTTGCCCGGGTATGGCTCTCAATCAGGGGCAGCCTGTTTTGCCACTTTAGGTGGTAGGATGTTGTTTTTGTTAGCTCTGGTAAGCCTTCAAGACGTTACGTTCGTTGTTCTTTTGTTGTTTTGTTTGGTGTTCGGTTTTTAATAAAGAAGCATGAACATGTACTACGCTGCACCTTGGTCTAATTCCACCAATGATGATCGTTACAATAATGTGTATCGGTACAAAGGGGGGTCAAATTCAAAAGTTGCAGTCAGTATCTGGTGTGGCCACCAGCTGCATTAAGTACTGCAGTGCATCTCCTCCTCATGGACTGCACCAGATTTGCCAGTTCTTGCTGGGAGATACACAGATACCCCACTCTTCCACCAAAGCACCTGCAAGTTCCGGGACATTTCTGGGGAGAATGGCCCTAGCCCTCACCCTCCGATCCCACAGGTCCCAGACGTGCTCAATGGGATTGAGATCCGGGCTCTTCGCTGGCCATAGCAGAACACTGAGATTCCTGTCTTGCAGGAAATCACGCACAGATCGAGCAGTATGGCTGGTGGCATTGTCATGCTGGAGGTTCATGTCAGGATGAGCCTGCAGGAAGGGTACCACATGAGGGAGGAGGATGTCTTCCCTGTAACGCACAGCGTTGAGATTGCCTGCAATGACTAAAAACTCAGTACGAGGATGCTGTGACACACCGCCCCAGACCATGACGGACCCTCCACCTCCAAATCGATTTCGCTCCAGATTACAGGCCTCGGTGTAACGCTCATTCCTTTGACAATAAACACGAATCCGACCATCACCCCTGGTGAGACAAAACTGCGACTCATCAGTGAAGAGCACTTTTTTGCCAGTTCTGTCTGGTCCAGCGACGGTGGGTTTGTGCCCATAGGCGACGTTGTTGCCGGTGATGTCTGGTGAGGACCTGCCTTACAACAGGCCTACAAGTCCTCAGTCCAGCCTCTCTCAGCCTATTGCGGATAGTCTGAGCACTGATGGAGGGATTGTGCGTTCCTGGTGTAACTCGGGCAGTTGTTATTCCCATTCTGTACCTGTCCCACAGGTGTGATGTTCGGATGCACCAATCCTGTGCAGGTGTTGTTACACGTGGTCTGCCACTGCGAGGACGATCAGCTGTCTGTCCAGTCTCCCTGTAGCTCTGTGTTCGGCATCTCACAGTATGGACATTGCAATTTATTGCCCTGGCCACATCTTTATTGCCCTGGCCAGTCCTCATGCCTCCTTGCAGAATGCCTAAGGCACGTTCACACAGATGAGCAGGGACCCTGGGCATCTTTCTTGAGGTGTTTTTCAGAGTCAGTAGAAAGGACTCTTTACTGTCCTAAGTTTTCATAACTGTGGCCTTAATTGCTTACCATCTGTAAGCTGTTAGTGTCTTAACGACCGTTCCACAGGTGCATGTTCATTAGTTGTTTATGGTTCATTGAACAAGCATGGGAAACAGTGTTTAAAACCTTTACAATGAAGATCTGTGAAATTATTTGGATTTTTACGAATTATCTTTGAAAGACAGGGTCCTGAAAAAGGGACGTTTCTTTTTTTGCCGAGTTTACATATGAGATGAGTAAAGCAGTATATAGACATTATTAAAGTGATTAGTGTTCCATTATTAAAGTGGCCAGTGATTCCAAGTCTATGCATATAGGGCAGCAGCGTCTAACGTGCAGGGTTGCATAACCGGGTGGAAACTGGCTAGTAATGGCTATATAACAGTTTGATGGCCTTGAGATAGAAGCTGCTTTTCAGTCTCTCGCTCTCAGCTTTGATGCACCTGTACTGACCTCACCTTCTGGATGATAGCAGGGTGAACAAGCCATGGCTCGGGTGGTTGATGTCCTTGATGATCTTTTTGGCCTTCTTGTGATATCGGTTGCTGTAGGTTTCCTGGAGGGCAGGTAGTTTACCCCCGGTGATGCGTTGGGCAGACCGCACCACCCTCTGGTGAGCCCTGCGGTTGTGGGCGGCGCAGTTGCCGTACCAGGCGGGGATACAGCCCGACAGGATTCTCTCAATTGTGCATCTGTAAAAGTTTGTGAGGGTTTGAGTGGCTAAGCGCTGTTGCACATTCTTCACCACACTGTCTGTGTGGATGGACCATTTCAGATCGTCAGTGATGTGTACACCAAGAAACTTAAAGCTTTCCACCTTCTCCACTGTGGTCCTGTCGATGTCGATAGGGGCGTCCTCTCTCTACTGTTTCCTGAAGTCCACCATCAGCTCCTTTGTTTTGTTGATGTTGAGTGAGAGGTTTTTTTCCAGGAGGGGGCTGAGCATGCACCCTTGTGGGGCCCCTGTGTTGGGGATCAGCGAAGTGGAGGTGTTGTTTCCTACCTTCACCACCTGGGGGCAGCCCCTCAGGAAGTCCAGGACCCAGTTGCACAGGGCGGGTTTCAGACCCAGGGCCCCGAGCTTAACGATGAGCTTGGAAAGTACTATGGTGTTGAATGCTGAGCAATAGTCAATGAACAGCATTCCTACATACTGTAGGTATTCCTCTTGTCCAGATGGGATAGGGCAGTGTGCAGTGTGATGGCGATTGAATCGTCTGTGGATCTATTGGGGCAGTAAGTAAATTAAAGTGTGTCTAGGGTGTCAGGTAAGGTAGAGGTGATATGATCCTTAACTAGCCTCTCAAAGCACTTCATGATGACAGAAGTGAGTGCTACGGGCCTATATTAATTTAGTTCAGTTACCTTTGCTTTCTTGGGTACAGGAACAATGGTGGACATCTTGAAGCAAGTGGGGAAAGCAGACTGGGATAGGGAAACATTGAATATGTCCGTAAACACTCCAGCCAGCTGGTCTGCGTATGCTCTGAAGATGCAGCTAGGGATGCCGTCTGGTTAACACGCTTAAATGTCTTATTCACTTCGGCCACAGAGAAGAAGAGCCCACAGTCCTTGGTAGCGGGCCGCGTCGGTGGCACTGTGTTATCCTCAAAGCGGGCAAAGAAGGTGCTTAGCTTTTCCAGAAGCAAGACGTCAGTGTCCCGACGTGGTTGGTTTTCCCTTTGTAGTCCGTGATTGTCTGTAGACCCTGTGTCATACGTCTCATGTCTGAGCTGTTGAATTGCAACTCCACTTTTTCGCTGTACTGACATGTTGCCTATTTGATTGCCTTACGGAAGGAATAACTACACTGTTTGTATTTGGACATATTCCCAGTCACCTTGCCATGGTTAAATGTGGTGGTTTGAGCTTTCAGTTTTGCGCAAATGCTGCCTCCTATCCACAGTTTCTAGTTTGGGTAGGTTTTAATAGTCACAGTGGGTACAACATCTCCTATACACTTCCTTATGAACTCAGTCCCCGTATCCATGTATTCGTCAATGTTATTCTCAGAGGCACCCAGAACATATCCCAGTCCGCATGATCAAAACAATCTTGAAGAATGAATTCTGATTGGCCAGACCAGCATTGAATAGACCTTAGCACCGGTACTTCCTGTTTGAGTTTTTGCCTATAGGAAGGGAGGAGCAAAATAGATTCATGATCAGATTTGAAAAGTTGAGTAGCAGTGGTCCAATGTTTTTCCAGAGCGAGTAGTACAGTGAATGTGTTGGTAGATTTCCAGTTTGCATAAAGTCCAATTTGGAAAAAGTGGTATTCCTGGTCGTAATGCTGGTGAGTTACAGTCGCTTTGATATCCAAAAGTTATTTCCGGCTGTATGCAATAACACAAAATTGTTCTGGGATAATAATGTAAGAAATGACACACAAAAAAACAAAATACTGCAAAGTTGCTTAGGAGCTAGAATAAGAGCTGCCATATCTGTCGGCGCCATCTAGACCATCTGTCTTAGCCTTCTGCTGATAAAAGGCTCCAAAAAGCAGCAGAATGCATGATGAAGTGGTTATATGAACCTCAGTATCTGTACTACAGTACACTGCCTGCATACTAAGGTTAGGTCTGAGCTATATACCAGAAGTACTAAGGTGATGAGGTATGGTAAGACTCTACATAGCAAGTGATCATAGCACAGCTATACATAATTCAGCAAGCAAATCTATTGGGTTCTTTGAATTTTGTATCTATGTTGACTCTTTCTGGGCCTTAAAAAGCTTTGTCCCTCATATCCTTCCTTTCATCCCTTGGCTCCATCCCACCATCTGACAACCAGCTGACACTCTCTCTTGTCTCTGGACCAAAATCCCTGGGATTTAGCTAGGTTAAATCAGAGCACCAGAAAACAAACAAAGAAAAATAATTTCTTCCTCTCTCTCTCGCTCTCTCTCTCTCCCTCCCTCTCTCTCTTTGACTGTCACTGCAGACAGCATGAGTGAATAACAACAACATTCATTTAAAATAATAAGCAGCCCAGTATTGTTAGAGGGCTAGAATTGTCTGTTCTTACTGAAATATAATATAGTTCTTACCGGCCACCCTAGACCCCCTTCAGTTTGCACATGCCGCCCCAACAGGTCCACAGATTTCGCAATCGCCATCACACTGCACACTGCCCTATCTCATCTGGACAAAAATAAAACCTATGTAAGAATGCTGTTCATTGATTACAGCTCAGCATTCAATACCAGAGTACCCTCCAAGCGCATCATCAAGCTGGAGGCCCGGGGTCACAACCCCGCCCTGTGCAACTGGTTCCTAGACTTCCTGATGGGTCGCCCCCAGGTGGTGAAGGTAGGAAACAACATCTCCACTTCGCTGACCTTCAACACTGGGGCCCCACAAGGGTGTGTGCTCAGCCCTCTCCTGTACTCCTTGTTCACCCACGACTGTGTGGCCATGCACGCCTCCAACTCAATCATCAAGTTTGCAGATGACACAACATTAGTGGGCCTGATCACCAACAACGACGAGACAGCCTACAGGGAGGAGGTGAGGGCACACAAAGTGTGATGTCAGGAAAACAACCATTTACTCAACATCAACAAAACAAAGGAGATGATCGTGGCCTTCATGAAACAGCAGAGGGAGCAGCCCCCATCCACATCGAAGGTACAGCAGTGGCGAAGGTGTAAAGTTTTAAGTTCCTGGGCGTACACATCACAGACAAACTGAAATGGTCCACCCAGACAGACAGCGTGGTGAAGAAGGCGCAACAGCAACAACAACCTCAGGAGGCTGAAGAAATTTGGCTTGTCACACAAAACCCTGACAAACCTTTACAGATGCACAATCTAGAGCATCCTGTCGATCTGTATCACAGCCTGGTACGGCAACTGCACCGCCCTCAACCACATGACTCTCCAGAGGGTGGTGCGGTCTGCACAACGCATCACCGGGGGCAAACTACCTGCCCTCCATGACTCCTACACCACCCGATCTCACAGGAAGGCCAAAAATATCATAAAGGACAACAACCACTGCCTGTTCACCCCGCTATCATCCAGAAGGCGAAGTCAGTACTGGTGCATCAAAGCTGGGACCGAGAGATTGAAAAACAGCTTCTATCTCAAGGCCATCAGACTGCTAAACACTAACTCAGAGAGGCAGATACCTACATTGAGACCCAATCACTGGACATTTTAAATAATGGCACTTTAATAATGTCCACATATCTTATATTACTCATATCACATGTATATACTGTATTTTATACCATCTACTGCACCTTGCCTATGGCACTAAGCCATCGCTCATCCATATACTTATGTGTACATATTCTCATTCACCCCTTTAGATTTGTGTGTATTAGGTACGTACATGTTGGGGAATTGTTAGATTACTTGTTCGATATTACTGGACTGTCGGAACTAGAAGCACAAGCATTTCGCTACACTTGCATTAAAACCTTTTCTCAATAGGGGGTGCTGCTTTCACTTTGTAAAAATTTCGTACTCAATTCTTCCTCGTACAATATGCATATTATTATTACTATTGGATAGAAAACACTCTCTAGTTTCTAAAACCATTTGAATTATATCTGTGAGTAAAACAGAACTCAAGTTGGAGCAATTTTCCTGTGAGAAAGTGAGAAATCTGAAATCAGGCAGGCTGTTCTGGGGTCAGTTTATTAATTTGCATGTCTTCTATTGGTCGAGATGCACTGCATACGCCTTCCCCTAGATGTCAGCAAATAGTGAGAATTGGAATGGAGTTGCTAGGCAGATCTGAGACCATATAAATGGTCTTGGAAAGTGGGGTGCAGTCTTTTCAACATTCGCCATGACGCAAGACAGACCTCAGAATTGCGTTCTGGAAAGCTCCCGTTATAGGCCTTAGATATATCCGGCTCTGATTTTATTCGATATAGGTGTTAAAGACATCATAATGTTGTTATTTTAAACCGATTTATATCAGTTTATATCAGTATATTGCGATTTTCGGATGTTTCTTAGTGCTGCGTTATAGTGAGTTGGACACGTCTTCGCCACATGGCTAATGTTTACTGCTAATTCCAAAGTTGAAGGCGACAATCTACAACCGAGTAACGATTCCTCTGGACAAAGGACAACTTGCCCAAGATTCTGATGGGAGCTCATCAAAAAGTAAGAAGTCTTTATGATGTTAATTCGTTGTTCTGTTGAAAAATGTAAAACGATTTTTCCGCCATTAATTTCGGTGCGGTCTCGCTTTAACGCACGCTGTATGTCGTAGTAACGTTTATTTTAAAAATCTAACACAGCGGTTGCATTAAGAACTAATGTATCTTTCATTTGCTGTCCAACCTGTATTTTTTAGTCAAGTTTATGATTAGTTACTGATTAGATTAGGTGCCTCTCCCAAGATTTCTCCCAAGATTTTGTTGGCAGCTTGGCTACTATTCTCATTGTATAACCACGATTTGTGCCGCTAAATATGCACATTTTCGAACAAACTCTATATGTATTGTGTAATATGATGTTATAGGACTGTCATCTGAAGAAGTATGAGAAGGTTAGTGAAAAAATTTATATCTTTTGCTGGTTTATTCGTTATCGCTATTGTTGGCTTGAATCAATGCTGTTGTGTGGTTGGCTATTGTAGTAAGCTAATATAATGCTATATTGTGTTTTCGCTGTAAAACACGTAAAAAATCTGAAATATTGGCTGGATTCACAAGATCTTTGTCTTTCATTTGCTGTACGCTGTGTATTTTTCATAAATGTTTTATGATGAGTATTTAGGTAATTCACGTTGGTCTCTGTAGTTATTCTAGTTGCTTTGGTGAGAGTTGTGATGGTGGCTGCAATGTAAAACTATGATTTATACCTGAAATATGCACATTTTTCTAACAAAACATATGCTATACAATAAATATGTTATCCGACTGTCATCTGATGAAGTTGTTTCTTGGTTAGTGACTATTTATATGTTTATTTGGTCGAAATTGTGATAGCTACCAATGCAGGAAAAAAATGGTGGGGAAAAAAAGTTGTGTCTTTTGCTATCGTGGTTAGCTAATAGAAATACATATTGTGTCTTCCCTGTAAAACATTTTAAAAATCAGAAATGATGGCTGGATTCACAAGATGTGTATCTTTCATCTGGTGTCTTGGACTTGTGATTTAAGGATATTTAGATGCTAGTATTTACTTGTGACGCTATGCTAGGCTATGCTAGTCAGCTTTTTTACTGATGGGGGTGCTCCCGGATCCGGGATTGTGACCAAGTAGAAGTTGCATTAACATCTGCTAACCATGTGCATGTGACCAATACAATTTGATTTGATTTGAGTTCCTTGATAAAGCATTAGAGATTTTCGAAATCAACGCTATTTTCCAGCCACATGTCATACTGACATACTCATCAGCTGAAGAGTCATTACTTTGATGCTTTACGCTGTGCTTTCGAGGCACTTGACTTTCCCTTTCCCTCTGCGGAGTACATGTGGAGATATGGTCATGCCTACGCACACATTCACAGGGCTGATTACCTTTGTTTTAGTGGCACCTAGATTAGAGATGATGGCCTCACTTATAGTGGCTTAAAAGCTCTGTTCTCACCAGACAAGGGCTTTGAGACTCACTTCCAGACAATTTTTCACCCTCTGCAGCTAATGCATTTATAAGGCAAGCACATATCTAGTCCTGTTATAGCTGCTATTGGGAAAGGGAAAGAGGGATACCCTTCAGTTGCACAACTGAATGCAATCAACTGAAATGTGTCTTCTGTATTTTACCCAACCCCTCTGAATCAGAGAGATGAGGGGGGCTGCCTTAATCGACGTCCACGTCATCGGCGCCCTGGGAGCAGTTGTTATTGGCGGTTAACTTCCTTGTTCAAAAGCAGAACGGCAGACTTTTTTAACCAGCGACCTTTCGGTTACTGGCCCATCGCTCTTAACCGCTAGGCTACCTTGCACACCAAGCCAGCCTAGAGACAGAGTGCAATGGATCTTCCCCATCTGTTAGTCTCATCACAACGAATAAAGTAAATCGCCTCGCTCACTTGCTCAGACACAGTCGATTCCATGTCAGTACAGCCTGGCTGTAAAAAGGGCTTTGTCATTGTGGTAGAAATTAAAGCCACCGTAATGCAACATCAAGATGGCAGCAATTCATTTAGCAGCTCTAGTAACATTTATAACCTTAACTATATGTCTTGTTCATCTTTCCGTTCTGTTCCATCAGAACTGTGATTTATCACTGTAAAAAAATGCACATTAATCTGCTCCATGTTAATATATTCCGCTTGTTGGGAAAGTAAATAATTAACGCAAACAATATGAGAGCAATTAGTGGGATATTTTTGTTGTTGACATTAGGACACACATACAAACATGGACACACACACACACACACACACACACACACACACACACACACACACACACACACACACACACACACACACACACACACACACACACACACACACACACACACACACACACACACACACACACACACACACACACACACACATACAAACACAACTATTTGAATACCTGTGCTGTGTCTTCTATCAGCGACCTACAGTATAAGGATGTTTAGAGCATCCAGAATATCTCCTAGCACCTTTAAAGCAAAAAATATGATATAATATAAAATGGTCTCAGGGAATATCTGAGAAAGTGAGCGAAAACAAGTCCTGCAAACCTGAAGTCATCATTTTGATAAAAGCTACCCGCTCACAACAAAGGAGTCGCCTGCAGGCTCTGAGCAGTGAGCAGTGTCAGATGTAGTAGGAAGAGAAAAGGGCTTCGTTACCACTGCCAGACCTGTGGCACAGATTCCCAGGGAGGTAGAATCTTAGAATCTAATATATTTTTTCACTAATTGGTCTTTTGACCAATCAGATCAGCTCTGAAAAAGATCTGATGTGAAAAGATCTGATGTGAACATGCAGCCTTACTGTACACTTTACCCTGTGTTAATTGGATAGGTCATATAGATTAGCAAATATTTCTGCCTACTGTGCACTTTACACTTACATAAGACGTCTATTATTCATACACCATTGTTCATTTGCCTTCCTACATAATTATAAAACGCCAGTCATTGAAACACAATAGCTCATTCAGATTCATTAGTAATTACCCAAAACATCCATTACCCAGGCCTGATCCCCAACTCATTACAGCTAGCACATGCACTGCACTTACTCTTCATTAGAGCTACTTGTTAAAAAGGTGATTTCTGTCTTAATGCTGTTATGCTGAAACCCTTGGGGCTCTGACTGTGGCTAGCCTACTTTCACATGAATTGTCCTTACTGCGCTTTCAAGACACACATTATAAAGACGACACGCTCCCATTATTAACTTTTTCTATCCTCCATTTGACCTCATTCTTCCTTAAATTGCTCGAATTGAATAATTTGACCTTGGAGCAGTGCTGCAGTTGCATGTTCACTATAGCATGATAATGGCAAGATGTCATATAGCCACAGAAAACTGCTCCTTGGTCCTTCAGTTGTGTACTACACAAAAATTACAGCTTTTCAAAATGCCTCTATTCTTTAATGGCCGTTACCCTCTGTGTACATCGCCGTAGCCAAGGAACATGGCAACATCAAGTCAATGAAACTGGACACTAGTTTAGATTGCACATTACTGCGACCAAATAGGCCAATGCATTACAAAGCCGGCATCAATCCCAGTCTCACTGCAAGGATCTTATTAGTGGAGGCTGGGTTCACACGTACAGTATGACCCCTGATTGCCACCGAAACCCCCCAGGCCCCCTGAGACACAGATACAGAGGTATAAACACAGCGGAAAAAGCTAAAAGAATAAATGTATAAACTATAATATTCCTGGATATGGCTCCAAGACAGGGAGATGAATGTGTGTGTGTGTGTGTGTGTGTGTGTGTGTGTGTGTGTGTGTGTGTGTGTGTGTGTGTGTGTGTGTGTGTGTGTGTGTGTGTGTGTGTGTGTGTGTGTGTGTGTGTTTGTGTGTGTGTGTGTGTGTGTCAGGTTGTGCATTATTGCAGTGTGTCTCCACGGTATGAGAGAATTAAAATGTACCCTTTGTCTCTTTTCAGTCAAGATGCTCCCATGCAAGAATAATCCAGAAGTGAGGCCTTGTTTTAAGAGAGCTATGATGACATCAATGTAAATCACCTTCTCAATAACTTTCAATCAAGGTTATTATAATTGTGTGTTTTTATATTTGTTTTTATTTCTATTCCTTTTACGAGTTTTCAGTTTAGTTTCAGTTAGTTTACAGACCCGATTTGTTAGTTTTTATATAGTTTGATTTGTATAAAAATATTTCTGTTTCGTTTTTATATTAGTTAGTTTCAAGTTTTGTTTTATTGTTAGGGACAGAAAGCATGCGTGGGAGGCTAGGAGGCATTTGTGTTGTATAGTTTTGTTGGGGGATGTCACTTCTTGCCCCTGGGAGAGCAGAAACACAAAGTGAAGTGTCAGATCATCGGTTAGGTTTAAATTATAAAGTAAATCTCTATGTGACTTGGATTAAAAGAAATAGCGCAGAAAATATAATGGAAACTCTATCTCGCACATGTTTACACCAATCCAATGCTTTTGAACTTTAGTAGTACAAGTAAGAAAAATCAAGTTGCCTCCCGGGTGGCGCAGTGGTCTAGGGCACTGCATCGCAGTGCTAACTGCGCCACCAGAGTCTCTGGGTTTCCGCCCAGGCTCTGTCGCAGCCGGCCGCGACCGGGAGGTCCGTGGGGCGACGCACAATTGGCATAGCGTCGTCCGGGGTAGGGAGGGTTTGGCCGGTAGGGATATCCTTGTCTCATCGCGCTCCAGCGACTCCTGTGGCGGGCCGGGCGCAGTGCGCGCCAGCCAAGGGGGCCAGGTACACAGTGTTTCCTCCGACACATTGGTGCGGCTGGCTTCCGGGTTGGAGGCGCGCTGTGTTAAGAAGCAGTACGGCTGGTTGGGTTGTGCTTCGGAGGACGCATGGCTTTCGACCTTCGTCTCTCCCGAGCCCGTACGGGAGTTGTAGCGATGAGACAAGGTAGTAATTACTAGCGATTGGATACCACGAAAAATTGGGGAGAAAATGGGATAAAAAATAAAATAATAATAATAATAAAAATTTAAAAAAATCAAGTTAGCGACCTAGCTGATTTTTTCCCTGTTAGCTAGTGATAGCTAGTGATAGTGATATAGTCTCAGATATCCCAGACCTTGGAGCATCGTAAGATAGTCAGCACAAGGTCTGGGGAGGAAGTCCGCCAAAAATAATGGATAATGAAGATGTTGCATAAAGGGCATTTGCCTTTGAAAAAAATTGTCACGGTTCCTCTCTGTGTAAGTGGGCGTTCCCTCTGTCACGTAGGATGGCCAAGGGAGAGAGGGAACGGCCACTTACACAGACAGGAACCTTGAAAATTTTTGAACAAAACCTGGCTCTGGTCTACTTATTCACCTCCAACCTCGTGAAAGTGACAATCTGACACGTTTACATTTTTGTCAAAATCAACTTTATATCAAAGCACTGCACATGCGCAGCTCTGCGCAAGACGACTGTTAGACCCGATGAAGTGTTTCTGCGCATGAGCTTAGCTAGCTAACATCGCCATGACGTCGTCTACAAGCTTGATCAAGGATTTCTATTGGAGAGGCAGTTTCTTGATATCTTAGTTTGTAGTATCTTCGGTGTTAACGCTAACATTGATACATTGCTGGAAACTATTTGAAACATTGCCATCTCCTGGCAGTATTTACCCGCCAAATTGAAAACACAATTACATTTTCGCGCAAAGTTGTCAAAAAACTAAACCTGAACATAAATCATGATGGTTTTTATTTTATTTTATTTTGTTTTGGAGTTAAAGACAATAGTTCCAGTATAGTTTTATGTTTTCAAATGGGTTTGTTAAGTATTTTATTTCAGTTTACCAAGATTCCGTTTTAGTTTCAGCTTTAGTTGACTATAATAACCTTGCCTCCAATTGGTATGTTCAGTCACACTACTACTAGTCCTCCTTTCGGTTTCAGTGTGTGTGCGTGCGTGTGTACGTGCATGTGTATGTACGTTTGTGTTTGTGTGTAATTGGATAACGTCCAGCCAAAGTCTGTGGCGGCAGGTAAGCTGCTCCACCGCACAGCCAGAGAAGATTGATGACTTTGTCTTTACATTTAAAAAAAGGTTTCCATGAAATAAAGTATAATCATCTGCAATAGTCTCTCTCTCTCTCTCTCTCTCTCTCTCTCTCTCTCTCTCTCTCTCTCTCTCTCTCTCTCTCTCTCTCTCTCTCTCTCTCTCTCTCTCTCTCTCAGATGGTAAACTGTGTCATCCATCAAATACCTGTTTCCCAATGCATGGTGGGGATGCACTATTTTATTCCGCCACTTGCAATCATATTTTTCCGCAGCATTGACAGCTTCACCAAAGGTTGGTTAGAGGCTCTTTCAGCAATCGTCTTCCACAGTAATTAGGCCATCAGAAGGTAATGACACACAAACTGATGATGATGATGATAATAATGAAAGTGCCAAGAATGAGGGAACTTGCAGAGAACCATTTCTCTATTGAAAGTGATGTTCTGTTGGCTGCTAACTCTCTGTGCTTATGCCTATGAGGTGTCAACTTTAAATGTTCTAATGGAGCCCTTTGAGAATACTGTCTGTCTACAGTCTCTGTCTATGTTGTCTAATTTAATCTATTTGTTTTCTGTCACCTTATGATTTACACAGGAAACAATTAAATCCAATATGGTTTTCATTCTAAAGTCACCTAGCATGCAACGTATTGAAACATGTTTCAATTGCCTACTAGAAACTCCCCTGCAAATGTTACTGCACAAATGCAACCATAAATGTAAGATTCAAACTTACAATGTGACATTTTCAACCTGCCAACTATGAAATATGCAGCTAGCATGTTAATGAAGTCCCAGATTCCAGATGTCTCCCATTTCTGTTAAATTTCACAGCAGGAACACTACAGCAATGTTTTCACGCTAACCTCCACTGTCGAGGTAATCACCCACAAGCAGAGTCCTCTATTATCATTTTGTCATTTACCTACTTCTAAGACTGAGTGACTGATTGCACAGAGAAAAAAAGCTTAAATATTGACTATAATGTTTCTGCATATTGTAATGTGTTCTATATTTTCATTTTGTCTGTTGGGTTCAGGAGGTGCTTTTCTGTTGGTCTGGTCCTTGCCTTCACTTGTTTTGAGTAGATGTGTGGTGCTGCTCTGCTGGGATACTCTACCCAGTTTTAATAAGGAGTGGAAATGATTCAATCAGTAGAGGGCAGAAGACTGCTACAGTATGTTCCTCATGTCTCCAGTGCAGGTACCCTCGGCTGAGCAGATGACATGTGAAGCATGTGAAACGTAGGAAATGAAGACATTAAAAGCATTGTGCTTGATTGATTTGATCTAAAAGAGGATGGTTATTTCACAGTTTATTGAACTTGCACTTATTCCCTGGCCTGTTTAACTGGAAAAATATGTTATTTTCATTTTAGTCTGCATGGCCAGAGAAATATGCAAAAACTGAGGATAGCATCAGGGAACCAGCGCTGTAGAATTCAACTTTTTTTGCCTGTGTGTTTGTTGTGATTGCACTGTGTACGTACCCAAACAAAGTCATTTGCCAATTACTGAGAGGACAGGTATATGTTCTACCAGGAGAGAAGCATCAATTGGAATTGAATCCATTACAGTCCAATTTGCATGATCAGAAGGATAAAGAAGTCCTGCAATCACATTGTATAGAATCTGCCCTGCCTGTACGTTTGACTCCAAAATGAGATATTGATTTTCTCTCTCTTTGCTTGAGGCAGAGAGTGTTTTTTTCCATTCAAAGTGATATTCTAGGGAAAACGTTTTTAAACCATTCCCTCATCTATAAATTAATGGAGGCAGCCGCTCTCGTGTCAGTGGTAAATCACAGAGAGAGAGAGGCTGTGTATGCTGCTGTGGTTAATGTACTGTCAGGGCTCCCTGAGACCATGTGGACATCAAAGCTGAATCTGATTGGAGGAGAGTGGACAGAGGCAGCAGGGGCTGTATTAGGAGGTAAAAACATACATGTATAAATAATATTTTAATCTATCTGTCTGCGTGACAGCGTTATTTCCCCAAGGCAGAATGATCAATGGGTGTTTGGAATATGCAGAATATGCCTTTGTGTATTAGCTCAGGTCTCTTTAAAGCAGTGATTCTCAACTGCTGGGTCGAGACCCACATTTGGTTTGCAGGAGGTTTGGAATGGGTTGCTGGTGTCTGAGTAAAAAGATGTAAAGATAAAAAAATATGTTTTTATTTTTACGAGAGAAAATAAACTCCTTTCTGAACTTAAATGACTTAAACCAGATAGAAAGTGTGTAGAAATTATAATGAATTTAAATTGTAAAATCATTTTATCTCATTTTTTTTTTTTCAATCACATTATTTCAATATAGAGCTATTAGCAGCGCTATTTTGTGGTCTCAAACCAGTGAGTTTAACATTCTTCATCAAGAACATGGGCAGCATTTTATTATTGACAATGAAAGAGGTGGGAATGTTGTTCCCTTGCCATATAATTGTAACATGTACTATCAATATAGCATCAAAAATAGTTTTCCTGATTGTATTTTGTCTATTATTTTTTCACGATTCAAATATTGTGTCGCGACTGAGACCTGGCTCAATTTGGATCCTGAGGCAAAACCAGTTGAGAACCACTGCTTAAAAGAATAAAGCGTAAGGCGTATATGTGCCAGTCAAAAGAATGAGATCAGATTTAAAATCACAAAGTGAGCGGCATTATTTAGTTGGCGGGTAGTGTCTCACTGGGCTAACATTAATAGGGCCCTTGTCTATCTTATTTTCTGCTCAAACTTGGCTTGTCATAAATATCAAATCAGCGCAATTCATTTCACATGCCACTAGTGCGCTCTTAGACATTCTTAACGTAAGTTGTGAAGCAGAATGCCTGTGCATAAACACGTTCTAGTCAACTCTAGGGTAACAGCCCTGCTGGGTTGCTCAGAGTGGAGGAAGAACAGTGAGGCGAGGCTCTGGGAAATAAAACTGTTAAGCCCTTAAATAGTTTGGTAGACCGATGTCAAAGTCAGGATCCCTAGGTAGGGTACAATTAGATTTCCTCTGCATCATTCTCAACTAATAGCAACATGGATGTACATGTCTACATGGTGGTTAGAATGATTTTGAAACAGTTTGGGTGCATTTAGCTGAAAACACTCAGCTAGAGCTCAGAGCAAACCTGAACTTATACTATAAATGCATGTTATCTAATACGGTCAATGTGATGTTCATTAGGCCCTTATGTTGTTCTTTTTGCAATCAGTGAATACACCCTCCTCTGTTTCAAGACTAAAAAGATACAAGAACTGTCACACAAATCAGAGTATTTGAAGCAATTAATTTACAGTAATGTGCCTGCAGTAGCCTATCACTT
Source organism: Salvelinus fontinalis (assembly GCF_029448725.1). Classification (NCBI taxonomy): domain Eukaryota; kingdom Metazoa; phylum Chordata; class Actinopteri; order Salmoniformes; family Salmonidae; genus Salvelinus; species Salvelinus fontinalis. Next base: position 60,050,012 of record NC_074665.1, on the reverse strand, counting down.
ATAGATACTCATACTTTATTGAATGCCATCTCACAACCAGTCATTCATACTGTTTGCCTGCAAACATGTTGTAAAATGGCTGCCTTGAGACTTGAGCCCTCAGTGACCTCATAGTGCACCTCAGTCTACCAGTCTCCCTGTCTGCCAGGGGCGTCTGGCGTCCGTGTACTACCATGTTTACTCTTTACTTCTCACAGCAGTTTTAAAAGTCAATTTCAGTTGCATTGACACAGGACTTGCCTGAGTGACTTTAATGAAAAATTAAATCAATCGGGAGACTCCTGCCTCTGAGCTACAAATTGAGACTCCTCCACAATAGCGGTTGCCTTCACATTTCAACGCACAAAATCATTTTATTTTATTATTCTCTCTCCCCCAATTCTTTTGACCCATTTTAAAGTTAATCAAATGTCTTGCTTCGACCACACAACTTTCAGATAAACACATTATCAAATAAAAACATTTTCTTTATAAATCCAATGAATGCACAACAAATGATTGACTTGTTCATTGAAAATATACTGTTTTTTTGTTCTCAGTTTTTATGTGTATGAAACAAATTGTTTTAAGTGCTGTACAACACAATATGGAAAATGAATTGGTTTGTGCATGAAAAGGAAAGTGTATTGTCATAATGTGGAGTGTTCTTGGTTTCGTGCCAGGAAGAAGTGACTGTTCTCCACCATCCATTCTGTTCTGGGTTCGTTGCTGTGGAACAATCTAAATTGGACCTGTGCCCCCAAGGATGTTGACAGAGGTAGTGTGTATTGTTGGTAGTATTTTGTAAGATTCTCAATGTATTCCTGCATAGAAACAACAGAATTACAACTTTTCTACATTCTGCTGTCTGTTGTCAAATTCCCCAAATGGCTTAAAAAGTGAAATGCATGTATGCTCTTGACAAAGGCAACTAGGTGAAACATAAGGCTTCTGTTTCTGTTTGTTTGGCATTATTATTTTTGATTTAAATAAGAAAATACTTGAATGTTTCCTGGAGTGAGTCCCGTCCTTATAATTTTAAAGGTGATATGTCACACTGACAAGTCAGGTATGCATGCCAAAGCCCAGCTCTGTTGTATACCATTACCAGTCCATTGACAGTGAATCTTATTTTCTCTACTCAATGCTCTTGAGGAAAAACCTAGTCATGTGTAAAATTAGAGGGAGAGAGTTTCAGGAAGAAGTTTGATCCGTGCGCTGTCAGCATGGGGGTTCCCCTGATAATGATCGAGATTCTTACCTGGCTGGTGACTCTCTCTCTTTCCTCAGTGTTTATTGGAAAGACCTTAATGTGAAGCATTTTCCACTTGACTGAAGACCAGACACCTTGGCTGCAAAGATCACTTTTGCATGATTGCATGAAAGCATGGGAGGTGCACACAATCTTCAATCAGCTCTTTCCATTCCCAGTACGTGACTCTTCTGTCAGCTCTTTCCATTCCCAGTATGTGACTCTTCTGTCAGCTCTTTCCATTCCCCGTAGGTGACTGATCTGTTGCACGCATTTATACATACGCAATTGACTCCTGAAACAATGGCAGTGTTTTCCTGCCAAATGTCCTCCTCTACTTCTGAAAGGGTTTATGTTATGGCCTCCAATGTTAATGTCATGAGTAAAGAACTCCCATGTGGGTTGCCTCAACACTAACCAAGCACAGCTGTCCTGTCTGTGTCCCCATATGCCAAATTTCCTCACATGCACAGTGCCTTAACTTCTTATGGCTGCAATCACGTTAATAATGGGATGATATGACAACAGCCAGTGAAAGTGCAGGGCGCCAAATTCAAACAACAGAAATCTCATAATTAAAATTCCTCAAACATACATGTATCTTATACCATTTTTTATTTATTTATTTTATTTATTTATTTATTTATTTATTTAACCTTTATTTAACCATTTTAAAGGTAATGTTGTTGTTAATCCCACCAAAGTGTCCGATTTCAAATAGGCTTTTCAGCGAAAGCACCAAAAACGATTATGTTAGGTCACCACCAACTCACAGAAAATTTCTGCCATTTTTCCAGCCAAAGAGAGGAGTCACAAAAAGGACAAATAGAGATAAAATTAATCACTAACCTTTGATCATCTTCATCAGATGACACTCATAGAACTTCATGTTACACAATAGAATACATTAGAATTAAATATACACTTGTTCTTAATGCAACCGCTGTGTCAGATTTCAAAAAGCTTTACGGCAAAACACAATATTCAATAATCTGAAAACAGCGTTTTCCATACAGTTACCCGCCAAATTGTGCAGTCAACAAAACTCATAAAAAGCATTATAAATCTTCACTTACCTTTGCTGATCTTCATCAGAATGCACTCCCAGGACTCCCACTTCCACAAGAAATGTTTGTTTTGTTCGGTAATGTCCATCATTTATGTCCAAATAGCTATTTTTGTAGCGTGTTTGGTAAACAAATCCAACGTCAGGAAGCGCGTTCACTAAAAGCTGACGAAATGTCCAAAAGTTCCGTAATAGTCAGTAGAAACATGTCAAACGATGTATTGAATCAATCTTTAGAATGTTTTTAACATAAATCTTGAATAACGTTCCAACCGGAGGATTACATTGACTTCAGATGAGCGATGGAACAGAGCTCCCTCTCATGTGAACGCGCATGGTCAAAGAATGGTCAGGTCATTCGGCCCCCCTTCACAGTAGAGGCATCAGACAAGGTTCTACAGACTGTTGGCATCTAGTGGAAGCTGTAGGAAGTGCAAACTCATCCATATCTCGCTGTGACTTCAATAGGATCTTGGTTGAAAATCGACCATCCTCAGAATTTCCACTTCTTGTTTGGATTTCTTCTCAGGTTTTTGCCTGCCATATGAGTTCTGTTATACTCACAGACATAATTCAAACAGTTTTAGAAACTTCAGAGTGGTTTCTATCCAATACTAATAATAATATGCATATATTAGCAACTATGACTGAGGAGCAGGCCGTTTACTCTGGGCATCTCTGTGCACCAAGCTACTCCAAGCTACTCAATACTGCCCCTGCAGGCATAAGAAGTTAATGCCCCACATGTGCCTTGCATGCCCAGTTTGCCCACAGTACCCTTGTGCTCCCATGTTCCCTTTATTGACCTGCCCTCACTTACCCTGCCCAACGCATCAGAAATAGGAAGCCCCAATAGATCACATTTTCCAGGCCTTCCCCCGTAACCACACTAAACACACTTTCCCCCTGTGTAAATAATTCAAACACAGCCACTTACAGTCTACTTCCTAAGCTTTAGTTACACTGGAGTAAGAAGGCTTGAGTCCCCTTTGTGTGTAGAGAGCCCACATGTAGTAAAATGTCTCCGCAGATTGGTATAATTTAGAACTGAAACTGGCACTAAATTCAAATGAAAATTACAACAACAACAGGAATCCCACAAGGGAGCCTACACAAAACAAAGAAATAACCTTAAATTCCGAACACCTGGGCATCAACAGATCCTTATGTACGAAAATAGCAAAGGTCGACTCCCTTGAACAAGTAAAAGGTTATTTGCAGATTCATACGCCAGTTAACAGTTCAAAGGAAAATGATTACGATTTTTTTGAGAGAACTTTGCCTCAGGGAAATGTAACATCTTTCTATTGAGGTGATACTAGCATTCCTGTATATTTTTTTCTGAATTCACAAGGTTTAAGCATCACTCAAGGGTACAGAGTGACACAGTCTTCATCCATATAAAAAAAGCTGCAGTTAGCATGCTAATTCACACGTGACTCTTGACCCAGGGGCAGCTAGCGAACTTTGTAGCGGAAAATCTGCGGAAAGAAATCCGCCAGGGGATTCACCACTGTTTCTTTATGATTTTACATCCACATGAATAACCTTTCTGCTGCCTCTCCGATGCTGCATGATCGTTGTCATTCATATTAAGAAAATATCAGAATATGAAACGTATCATTCACTTCTCCTAAATGAACAGGACTGTCATAGTCATTTTTCTATTCAAAGACTATTGATTTTATAATTATTTGTAAAGTACTCTAATGAGAATGTTTAATTAGCATTATACTGTATACTGCAGTATCTGTTACAGAGTCTTTATGTAAACATGCATTTATCTTCTCACAGCAACGTTTAGAGCCCCACCTCTTCCTTATTCCAGAAGGATAACTCTTTCATATACAAAAATACAAGCTTTTTCAATCCTTTCAGGAAGTAATCTGCAAATAATCGTCTGCTATTTTCGTAAAGTACATACTGTAAGGATTTGTTGATGCCCAGTTGTTTGAAATTTAAGGTTATTTCTATACTGAACAAAAATATAAACGCAACATGTAAAGTGTTGGTCCCATGTTTCATGAGCTGAAATAAGCACAAAAAGCTTATTTCTCTAAAATGTTGTGCACAAATTTGTTTTCATCCCTGTTTAGTGAGCATTTCTACTTTGCCAAGATAATCCATCCACCTGACAGGTGTGGCATATGAAGTAGCTGATTAACCAGCATAATCATTACACTTGTGCTGGTGACAATAAAAGGCCCCTCTAAAATGTGCAGTTTTGTCACACAACACAATGCCACAGATGTCTCAGGTTTTGAGGGAGCATACAATTGGCATGCTGACTGCAGGAATGTCCACCATAAGCCGCCTCCAACGTCATTTCAGAGAATTTGGCATTACGTCCAACCGGCCTCACAACCGCAGCCCACGTGTAACCATGCCAGCCCAGGACCTCCACATCCAGCTTCTTCACCTGTGGGATCGTCTGAGACCAGCCACCCGGACGGCTGACGAAACTGAGGAGTATTTCTGTCTGTAAAAAAGCCATTTTGTGGAGAAAAACTGATTGGCTGGGCTTGACTACCCAGTGGCTGCGCCCCAGCCCAGTCATGTGAAATCCATAGATTATGGCTTAATGAATTTATTCCAGTTGACTGATTTCCTTATATGAACTGTAATTAGGTGAAATTGTTGCATGTTGCGTTTATATTTTTGTTCAGTATAGATCTGTAAACCTGTGTGGTGTCTTATCTTGAGCCAGCCATTGTGAACCAGTAGTAAGTCTATTGCCTTGCTTTGTATCGGTTATATTGGCTGTGTTTGGTTTACTGTGAGCTGGTCAGTGAGTTGTGATTGGGTTACTGCGGTTTAACAGCAGCTCTGTGAGAGGCCAGGTCTCATCACTGCACTCCAGGGGAGCTGCTATTGATTACAACCACTCAGCATGCTGTGGTGCTGATGATGAGCATTTTGCGCCTATCGATTAGGTTAAGGCTGATACGCAGCTGTTGCTCTTTCGATAGGAGAATGGGGGGTGTAAACTATCCTGGCAACAGTCCCTCCTCTCTCATCTCCTCTGACTCACCAGGGAGGAAGGAGATTTACACATTGTCAGCGTGTTAAGCCTGACTAAGGTCAAAAAGGGTCTTGTTCATCAACTGTTCCTGTGTATGGGTGCATGCACGAGTGTGTGGGAGTGTGTTTGTACAGTGCATTCGGAAAGTATTTTTTCCACATTTTGCTACATTCCAGCCTTATTCTAAAATGGATTAAATAGTTTTTCCCCATCAATCTACACACAATACCCCATAATGACAGGTTTTTAGAAATGTTTGCAAAAGCATAAAAAAAAAAATCATTTTTTAAAATAATTTTATCCCCTTTTCTCCCCAATTTTTGTGGTATCCAATCGCTAGTAATTACTATCTTGTCTCATCGCTACAACTCCCGTACGGGCTCGGGAGAGACGAAGGTCGAAAGCCATGCGTCCTCCGAGGCACAACCCAACCAAGCCGCACTGCTTCTTTAACACAGCGCGCCTCCAACCCGGAAGCCAGCCGCACCAATGTGTCGGAGGAAACACCGTGCACCTGGCCCCCTTGGCTAGCGCGCACTGCGCCCAGCCCGCCACAGGAGTCGCTGGAGCGCGATGAGACAAGGAAATCCCTACCGGCCAAACCCTCCCTAACCCGGACGACGCTAGCCCAATTGTGCGTCGCCCCACGGACCTCCCGGTCGCGGCCGGCTGCGACAGAGCCTGGGGGCGAACCCAGAGACTCTGGTGGCGCAGTTAGCACTGCGATGCAGTGCCCTAGACCACTGCGCCACCCGGGAGGCCTAGGAAATATCACATTTACGTAAGTATTCAGACCCTTAACTCATTCATTTGTTGAAGTACCTTTGGCAGAGATTACAGCCTCAAGGCTTCTTGGTTATGACGCTACAAGCTTGGCACACCTGTATCCGGGGACTTTCTCCCATTCTTCTCTGCAGATCCTCTCAAGCTATGTCAGGTTGGATGGGGAGCGTCGCTGCACAGCTATTTTCAGGTCTCTCCAGATACGTTCTCTCGGGTTCAAGTCCGGGCTCTGGCTGGCCCACTCAAGGACATTCAGAGACTTGTCCCGAAGCCACTCCTGGGTTGCCTTGGCCGCTGAATAGCATCCAGACAACACTCTTCAGACGAAGAGGAGGAAATCTGCCGTTACAGAACCACCCACCATAAACGGACCAAGCAGCGTGGTAACGGGCAGCAGCGGCAGCAGCAGCAGCGATGTCAGGATTCCTGGACATGGGAAGACGTTTTGGACGGCAAGGGTTGCTACACACGGGAGGAGATCCTGGCTGGAAGGGAACGCCTTCCATGGGAACAGGTGGAGGCAGCTAGGAGAGCGGAGGCAGCTGCAAAAGTGAACCGGTGTTGCGAGGGAACACGGCTGGCAAGGAAGCCCGAGAGGCAGCCCCAACAATTTCTTGGGGGGTGGCACATGGGGAGTGTGGGGAAGTCAGTTAGGAGACCTGCGCCAACTTCCCATGCTTACCGTGGAGAGCGAGAGTACGGGCAGACACCGTGTTATGCGGAAGAGCGCACGGTGTCTCCTGTACGTGTGCGTAGCCCGGTGCGGTACATCCCAGCTCCTCGTATCGGCTGGGCTAGAGTGGGCATCGAGCCAGGTGCCATGAAGCCGGCTCAACACATCTGGTCTCCAGTGCGTCTCCTCGGGCCGGTGTACATGGCACCAGCTTTACGCATGGTGTCCCCGGTTCGCCAGCACAGCCCAGTGTGGGCTATTCAGACGAAGAGGAGGAAATCTGCCGTTACAATTTGGCTTGTCATCTAAAAAACTCACAAACTTTTACAGATGCACAATCGAGAGCATCCTGCCGGGCTGTATCACCGCCTGGTATGGCAATTGCAACGCCCTCAACTGCAAGGCTCTCCAGAGGGTAGTGTCTGAAAACTACCTGACCTCCAGGACACCTACACCACCCGATGTCACAGGAAGGCCAAAAAGATCATCAAGGACAACATCCACCCGAGCCACTGGCTGTTCACCCCGCTATTATTCAGAAGGCGAGGTCAGTACAGGTGCATCAAAGCTGGGACCGAGAGACTGAAAAATAGCTTCTATCTCAAGGCCATCAGACTGTTAAACAGCCATCAATAACATAGAGAAGCTGCTGCCAACATATAGACTCAAATCTCTGGCCACTTAAATAAATGGACTTAATAAAGGTATCACTAGTCACTTTAAATAACGGCACTTTAATAATGTTTACATAACCTACATTACTCATCTCATATTTACAGTTGAAGTCAGAAGTTTATATACACTTTAGCCAAATACATTTAAACTCAGTTTTTCACAATTCCTGACCATTAATCCAAGTAAAAAAATCCTGTTTTAGGTCAGTTAGGATCACCACTTTATTTTAAGAATGTGAAATGTCAGAATAAAAGTACTGAGAATGATTTATTTCAGCTTTTATTTCTTTCATCACATTCCCAGTTGGTCAGAAGTTTAGATACACTCAATTAGTATTTGTTAACATTGCCTTTAAACTGTTTAACTTGGGTCAAACGTTTCGGGTAGCCTTCCACAAGCTTCCCACAATAAGTTGGGTGAATTTTGGCCCATTCCTCCTGACAGAGCTGGTGTATCAGAGTCAGGTTTGTAGATATCCTTGCTCGCACACGCCTTTTCAGTTCTGCCCACAAATTGTCTATAGGATTGAGGTCAGGGCTTTGTGATGGCCACTCCAATACCTTGACTTTGTTGTCCTTAAGCCATTTTGCAACAACTTTAGAAGTATGCTTGGGGTCATTGTCCATTTGGAAGACCCATTTGCGACCAAGCTTTAACTTCCTGACTGATGTCTTGAGATGTTGCTTCAATATATCCACATAATTTTCCTCCCTCATGATGCCATCTATTTGCCACCTCCTGCAGCAAAACACCCCCACAGCATGATGCTGCCCCCTCCGTGCTTCATGGTTGGGATGGTGTTCTTCGGCTTGCAAGCCTCCCCCTTTTTCCACCAAACATAACGATGGTCATTATGGCAAACCGTTCTATTTTTGTTTCATCAGACCAGAGGACATTTCTCCAAAAAGTACGATCTTTGTCCTCATGTGCAGTTTCAAACCGTAGTTTGGCTTTTTGATGGCGGTTTTGGAGCAGTGTGTCACGGCCGTCAAAAGAAGTGGACCGCAAAACCTGAACCTATAGGGGAGGGTTTAGGTGGGCAGCTATCCGCTATGGCGGTTCTGGTGCGGGAAGTAGACCCCGCTCCACCTCTGGCTCACCCCACTTTGGTGGCGCCTCTGGTGTGGGGATCCTCGTCGCGGCCCCCGGACTAGGGACCCTCGTTGCGGGCCCCGGACTGGGGACCCTCGTTGCGGGCCCCGGACTGGGAACCCTCGTTGCGGGCCCCAGACTCGGGACCCTCATTGCGGGCCCCGGGCTGGGAACCCTCATTACGGGCCCCGGACTGGCAACCCTCGTTGCGGGCCCCGGGCTGGGGGACCCTCGCTGCGGGCCCCGGACTGGGGACCCTCGTTGCGGGCCCCGGACTGGGGACCCTCGCTGCCGGCCCCGGACTGGGGACCTTCGTTGCGGGCCCCGGACTGGGGACCCTCGCTGCCGGCCCCGGACTGGGGACCCTTGTTGCGGGCCCCGAAATGGGGGACCCTCGTTGCGGGCCCCGGACTGGGGACCGTTGCTGGAGGCTCCGGACTGGAGACCGTCGCTGGAGGCTCCGGACTGGAGACCTTCGTTGGAGACTACGGACTGGGGACCCTCGTTGCGGGCCCCGGACTGGGGACCGTCGCTGGAGGCTCCGGACTGGAGGCCGTCGTTTGAGGCTTTGTGCCATGACTCCTCACTGGAGGCTTCGTGCCATGGATCATCACTGGAGGCTTCGTGCCATGGATCATCACTGGAGGCTTCTTGCCATGGGTCATCACTGGAGGCTTCGTGCCATGGATCATCACTGGAGGCTTCGTGCCATGGATCATCACTGGAGGCTTCTTGCCATGGATCATCACTGGAGTGAGGAGACGTATGGGCAGCCTGGTCCGTGGAGCTGCCACATGGCTCACCAGGCTGGGGAGACATACAGGAGGCCTGGATCTGGCAGCAGGCACAGGACTCACCAGGCTGGGGAGACATACTGGAGGCTTGGTTCTCGGCGGAGGCACCAGATACACTGGGCGTGGAGGCGCACTGGAGGTCTCGAGCATAGAGCCTATGCCCGAGACCTCCAACCTCCAACCCGTCCTGGCTGGATGGTTATCTTCGCCCTGCAAATGCGGTGGCGCTGGCACAGGACGCACTGGGCTGTGCAGACACACCGGAGACACGGTGCGCAGAGCCGGCGCAGGATATCCTGGGCCGAAGAGACGCACTGGAGACCAGGCGCGCTGAGCCGGCACCATCCGTCCTGGATGGATGCTCACCCTAGCCCGGCAGATGCTGGGAACTGGGATGTAGCGCACCGGGATGTGAACGCGCACTGGAAACACTGTGCGCTCCACCGCATAACGCGGTGCCTGACCAGTACCACGCTTCTCCCCACGGTAAGCACGAGCAGTTGGTTTAGGTCTCCAACCTGACTCAGCCAATCTCCCCGTGTCCCTCCCCCCACATTTTTTGGGGGGCTGCCTCTTGGGCTTCCGTGCTAGCTCCTCATAGCATCGCCGCTCCTTAGGATGGTGAAATTCACCAGCCTGTGCCCAGTGTCCCTTGCCTTCCAATATCTCCTTGGTCCAGTGCAGCGTGGTGAGCGTACATTTTCCTTTTATTTTAGTAAATATCGCCAACAAAACAACAAATGAAAAAACAACCGTGAAGCTTACATGGCTATAGTGCCACTAACTAAGATAACTACCCACACTGAAAGGAGGGAAAAAGGGCTACCTAAGTATGATTCCCAACCAGAGACAACGATAAACAGCTGTCCCTGATTGAGAACCATACCCGGGCAAAACATAGAAATAAAGAAACATAGAAAACAAAACATAGAATTCCCACCCCACATCACACCCTGACCTAACCAAATAGAGAAATAAAATGGCTCTAAGGTCAGGGTGTGACACAGCGGCTTCTTCCTTGCTGAGCAGCCTTTCAGGTTATGACGATATAGGACTCGTTTAACTGTGGATATAGATACTTTTGTACCTGTTTCCTCCAGCATCTTCACAAGGTCCTTTGCTGTTGTTCTGGGTTTGATTTTCACTTTTCGCACCAAAGTACATTCATCTCTGGGAGAAAGAACGCGTCTCCTTCCTGAGAGGTATGGCGGCTGCATGGTTCCATGGTGTTTATACTGCGTACTATTGTTTGTACAGATGAACGTGGTACCTTCAAGCGTTTCGGTTTATTAAAAATATGTGGAACTCTACTCACGCTGCGCCTTGGTCTATTCATTACGACGAACGTGACAGTAGGCCTTGAAATTCATCCACAGGTACACCTCCAATTGACTCAAATTATGTCAATTAGCCTATCAGAAGCTTCTAAAGCCATGACATAATTTTCTGAAATTTTCCAAGCTGTTTAAAGGCACAGTCAACTTAGTGTATAAGTGAATTATAAGTGAAATAATCTGTCTGTATTCAATTGTTGGAAAAATTACTTGTGTCATGCACAAAGTAGATATCTTAACCGACTTGCCAAACCCCTAGTTTATTAACAAGTGGAGTGGTTGAAAAACAAGCTTTAATGACTCCAACCTAAGCGTATGTAAATTTCCGACTTCAACTGTACATACTGTATTCTACACCATCTACTGCATCTTGCCTATGCTGCACGCCATCGCTCATCCATATATGTTCATGTACATATTGTTATTCATCCTTTTACATTTGTGTGTATTTGTGTGTATAAGGTAGTTGTTGTGAATTTGTTAGATGACTTGTTAGATTTTACTGCATAGTCAGAACTAGAAGCACAAGCATTTCGCAACACTCACATTAACATCTGCTAACCATGTGTATGTGACCAATACAATTTGATTTGATTTGAGATGGTTGTCCTTCTGGAAGGTACTCCCATCTCCACAGAGGAACTCTGGAGCTCTGTCAGAGTGACCATCAGGTTCTTGGTCACCTCCCTGAACAAGGCCCTTCTCCCCCGATTGCTTAGTTTGGCCAGGTGGCCAGCTCTAGGAAGAGTCTTTGTGGTTCCAATCTTCTTCCATTTAATAGTGATGGAGGCTACTGTTTTCTTGGAGACCTTCAATGCTGCAGAAATGTTTTTGTACCCTTCCCTAGATCTGTGCCTCGACACAATCCTGTCTCGGTGCTCTACGGACAATTCCTTCGACCTCATGGCTTGGTTTTTGCTCTGACATGCACTGTCAACAGTGGGACCTTATATAGACAGGTGTGTGCTTTCCAAATCATGTCCAATAAATTGAATTTACCACAGGTGGACTCCAATCATGTTTTGGAAGGATGATCAATGGAAACAGGATGCATCTGAGCTCAATTTCAAGTCTTCATAGCAAAGGGTCTGAACAGTTATGTAAATAAGGCATTTCTGTTTTTTTCATACATATGCAGGAAAAAAAACAACTGTTATTGCTTTGACATCACGGGGTATTGTGTGTAGATTGATTTGGGGGAAAAAATGATTTCATCCATTTTCAAATAAGGCTGTGACGTAACAAGAAAAAGTAAATGGGTCTGAATATTTTCCGAATGTAGACTCTGGTCTGTGTGTTTCAGCATGTACAGTGCTTGCGAAAGTATTCACCCCCTTGGCATTTTTACAATTTTGTTGCCTTACAACCTGGAATTAAAATAGATTTTTGGGGGGTTTGTATCATTTGATTTTCACAACATGGCTACCACTTTGTAGATGCAAAATATGTTTTATTCTGAAAAAAAACCCAGAAATAACTAGAGCGTGCTTAACTATTCACCCCCCCCCCCCCCCCCCCCCCCCCCCCCAAGTCAATACTTTGTAGAGACAACTTTTGCAGCAATTACAGCTGCAAGTCTCTTGGGATATGTCTCTATAAGCTTGGCACATCTAGCCACTGGGATTTTGCGCATTCTTCAAGGCAAAACTGCTTGAAGTTGGATGGGTTCCTGCTGGTGTACAGCAATATTTAAGTCATACCACAGATTCTCAATTGGATTGAGGTCTGGGCTTTGACTAGGCCATTCCAAGACATTTAAATGTTTCCCCTTAAACCACCCGAGTGTTGCTTTAGCAGTATGCTTAGGGTCATTGTCCTGCTGGAAGGGGAACCTTCGTCCAAGTCTCAAATCTATAGAAGACTGAAACAGGTTTCCCTCAAGAATTTCCCTGTATTTAGCGCCATCCATCATTCATTCAATTCTGACCAGTTTCCCAGTCCTGCGGGGTGAAAAACATCCCCACAGCATGATGCTGCCACCACCATGCTTCACTGTGGGGATGTTGTTCCCGGGGTGATGAGAGGTGTTTGGTTTGTGCCAGACATAGCGTTTTCCTTGATGGCCAAAAAGCTAAATTTTAGTCTCATCTGACCAGAGTACCTTCTTCCATATGTTTGGGAAGTCTCCCACATGCCTTTTGGCGAACAACAAACGTGTTTGCTTATTAAAAAGCAATAGCTTTTTTTCTGGACACTCTTCCGTAATGCCCAGCTCTGTGGAGTGTATGGCTTAAAGTGGTCCTATGGACAGATACTCCAATCTCCGCTGTGGAGCTTTGCAGCTCCTTCAGAGTTATCTTTGGTCTCTTTGTTGCCTCTCTGATTAATTCCCCCCTTGCCTGGTCCGTGAGTTTTGGTGGATGGCCCTCTCTTGGCACGTTTGTTGTGGTGCCATATTCTTTCCATTTTTTAATAATGGATTTAATGGTGCTCCGTGGTATGTTCACAGTTTCTGATATGTTTTTATAACCCAACTATAATCTGTACTTCTCCACAACTTTGTCCCTGACCTGTTTGGAGAGCTTCTTGGTCTTCATGGTGCGCTTGCTTGGCGGTGCCCCTTGCTTAGTGGTGTTGTAGACTCTGGGGCCTTTCAGAACAGGTGTATATATACTGAGATCATATGACAGACCATGTAATACTTAGATTGCACACAGGGGGACTTTATTTAACTAAATATGTGAACTCTGAAGGTAATTGGTTGCACCAGATCTTACTTAGGGGCTTCATAGCAAAGTAGGTGAATACATATGCATGCACCACTTTTCCTTGTAAAAATGTTTCTAATTTTTTGAAACAAGTTATTTTTTTCACTTCACTTCTCAAATTTGGACTATTTTGTGTATGTACATTACATGAAATCCAAATAAAAATCGTTTTAAATTACAGGTTGTAATGCAACAAAATAGGAAAAACGCCAAGGGGGGTGAATACTTTTGCAAGGCACTGTATGTGACTGTCTGTGTGTGTAGCAGCCAAGTTATTAAGAAGCCCAAAATAACACAAATTGCATACCCCCTGCAGATGAATGTTTAAGAATAGCTGATTGTATGCTGGGGGCCATGTGAATCTGATGAGGGAGACGATTGGACCAAGGAAGAGAGAGAAGTGCAGGACCATCTCACTCCTCCCTCCCTCCAGCCATCCGGCCCTTCCCATCCATCAAACAGATGAGGCTGGTGGGGGCCACCTGCAGGGTGGCCCCCACCAGGGGCTGGTGAGTAGAGGTATGGTGGCCATGAGCAGATGGTGAAGGAAGCTCAGGGAGGCTTGGTGCTCAGCCTGTCTGTAGGTGCTGTGGAGCCCTTTGCCTTGATTAGCAAACAGGGCCTGTTGTCCACAAAATAGTTATTCCCTTTAATGGCTTTATTGTGTGCAGTTTCTCAGCAGCAAGCTTAATCTTTCCAGCCAGCACTGAGTGCCTGCTCAGAGACCTCACATACAGATTCAATGACACACATACTCATTCTGTACACACGTGCATATGCATGTGCACGTACGTTATGCGTACATGCACGCACGTAAGCATTTGTACACACACACATGCACAGCACACAGCACACACACTCGTCCCAATCTCACATTTATACACACTTCCACCCACTCACGTTCTCAAACCAACATGCTCACGCATTCAGGCAATCAACCAGCTATATTATAGTGTGACAATTCTCTTCAAGGTTAGGAAAGTTTGTAGACAAATTAATCGAGAGACCGACACAAAATCACCCCAGAGAGAGTTCTTTCCAAAAGAGTTCAATCTTGGTTTCATCAGAGCAGAGAATATTGTTTCTCATGGTCTGAGAGTCCTTTAGGTGCCTTTTGACAAACTCCAAGCTGTCACGATCGTCTATGGGTGAGAGAGAGGACCAAGGCACAGCGTGTGAAAAATACATCTTCTTTTATTTAGAAGAGAGAAAACACGAAAACGAACACTATACATAAACTAACAAAATAACAAACTGACGACCGTGAAGCTATAATGACAAATAGTGCTGACACAAACACTACACATAGACAATTACCCACAAACACCTAAAGCCTATGGCTGCCTTAAATATGGCTCCCAATCAGAGACAACAATAAACAGCTGTCTCTGATTGAGAACCAAATCAGGCAACCATAGACTTTCCTAAACACCTACACTGAACACTACCCCATACCTACTACAAAACCCCCTAAACAATACACACATCCTCAACTAGACAAAACACACAAACATTCCCCATGTCACACCCTGACCTAACTAAAATAATAAAGAAAACAAAGAATATTAAGGCTAGGGCGTGACACAAGCGCGCTGTCATGTGCCTTTTACCTAGGAGTGGCTTCCGTCTGGCCATTCTACCATAAAGGCCTGATTGGTGGAGTGCTGCAGAGATGGTTGTCCTTCTGTAAGGTTCTCCAATCTCCACAGAGGAACTCTTGAGCTCTGTCAGAGTGACCATCGGGTTCTTGGTCACCTCCCTGACTAAGGCCCTTCATCCCTGATTGCTCAGTTTGGCCAGGCGGCCAGCTCTCGGAAGAGTCTTGCTGGTTCGAATCTTCTGCCATTGAAGAATGATGGAGGCCACTGTGTTCCTGAGGACCTTCAATGCTGCAGAAATGTTTTGGTACCCTTCCCTAGTTCTGTGCCTCGACACAATCCTGTCTCGGAGCTCTAAGGACAATTCTTTCGATCTCAAGGCTTGGTTTTTGTTCTGACATGCACTGTGAACTGTGGGACCTTATATAGACAGGTGTGTGCGTTTCCAAATAATATCCAATCAATTGAATTCACCACAGGTGAATCAAATCAATTTGTTGCACCTGAGCTCAATATCGAGTCTCACAGCAAAGGTTCTGAATACTTATGTAAACAAGATATTTCTGTTTTTTATTTTTAATAAATGTGCAAAAAATTATTAAAACCTGTTTTCACTTTGTCGTTTTGGGGTATTGTGTGTGTATATTGATGAGGAAAATGTTTTATTTAATCCAATTTAGAATAAGGTTGTAATTTAACAAAATGTGGGAAAAGTCAAGGGGTCTGAAATCTTTCAGAATGTACTCTATATTGATTCTTTCCCAATACAAATCCCTCTGACCTACATTAGAGCCAGCGACAAAGCACACGTCTTAACATGGTAACGTGTATGTGATGCACGAACATAACAAATCTCTAGTCACGCTCAGTCACATAATGAGTCGGCAGACGGGCAGCAGATATGTAGAGTGGATACAGTATATTGTAGCCTAGAAATGTTAGAATTTTTGATGGACTTTACGTCTTTTATCCTCAACAAATTGGAGAAGCCAATGTGCATCAGCACAGCTTTCTCTATCCATCTGTATTTCACTTATCAGTGAGTTGGAGCATGCCAATTAAGAGGGAGCACCCCAGAGAACGGTTATCATTCCCACACAGATGAGTTTTTTTTTTTTCAATTTTATTTTATTTATATAGCCCTTCGTACATCAGATAATATCTCGAAGTGCTGTACAGAAACCCAGCCTAAAACCCCAAACAGCTAGAATGCAGGTGTAGAAGCACGGTGGCTAGGAAAAACTCCCTAGAAAGGCCAAAACCTAGGAAGAAACCTAGAGAGGAACCAGGCTATGAGGGGTGGCCAGTCCTCTTCTGGCTGTGCCGGGTGGAGATTATAACAGAACTATGCCAAGATGTTCAAAAATGTTCATAAGTGACAAGCATGGTCAAATAATAATCATGAATAATTTTCAGTTGGCTTTTCATAGCTGATCATTAAGAGTTGAAAAACAACAGGTCTGGGACAGGTGGCGGTTCCATAACCGCAGGCAGAACAGCTGAAACTGGAATAGCAGCAAGGCCAGGCGGACTGGGGACAGAAAGGAGTCACCACGGGCGGCAGTCCCGACGCATGGTCCTAGGGCCCAGGTCCTCCGAGAGAAAGAAAGAGAGAAGGAGAAAATTAGAGAGAGCCAAGATTTTCAAAATGTTCATAAATGACAAGCATGGTCAAATAATAATCAGGAATAAATCTCAGTTGGCTTTTCATAGCCGATCATTAAGAGTTGAAAACAGCAGCTCTGGGACAGGTAGGGGTTCCATAACCGCAGGCAGAAGAGTTGAAACTGGAATAGCAGCAAGGCCAGGCGGACTGAGGGCAGCAAGGAGTCACCACGGCCGGTAGTCCCGACGTATGGTCCTAGGGCTCAGGTCCTCCGAGAGAAAGAAAGAGAGAAGGAGAAAATTAGAGAGAGCCAAGATTTTCAAAATGTTCATAAATGACAAGCATGGTCAAATAATAATCAGGAATAAATCTCAGTTGGCTTTTCATAGCCGATCATTAAGAGTTGAAAACAGCAGGTCTGGGACAGGTAGGGGTTTCGTAACCGCAGGCAGAAACAGTTGAAACTGGAATAGCAGCAAGGCCGGGCGGACTGGGGACAGCAAGGTGTCAGCATGCCCGGTAGTCCTGACGTATGGTCCTAGGGCTCAGGTTCTCAGAGAGAAAGAGAGAACGAGAGAATTAGAGAGAGCATACTTAAATTCACACAGGACACTGGATAAGACAGGAGAAGTACTCCAGGTATAACCAACTGACCCTAGCCCCCCGACACATAAACTACTGCAGCATAAATACTGGAGGCTGAGACAGGAGCGGTCAGGAGACACTGTGGCCCCATCCGAAGAAACCCCCGGACAGGGCCAAACAGGAAGGATATAACCCCACCCACTCTGCCAAAGCACAGCCCCCACACCACTAGAGGGATATCCTCAACCACCAACTTACAATCCTGAGACAAGGCCGAGTATAGCCCACAAAGGTCTCCACCACAGCACAACCAAGGGGGGGCGCCAACCCAGACAGGAAGTTCACGTCAGTAACTCAACCCACTCAAGTGACGCACCCCTCCTAGGGACGGCATGAAAGAGCACCAGCAAGCCAGTGACTCAGCCCCAGTAACAGGGTTAGAGGCAGAGAATCCCAGTGGAGAGAGGGGAACCGGCCCTGGAGAGACAGCAAGGGCGGTTCGTTGCTCCAGAGCCTTTCCGTTCACCTTCACACTCCTGGGCCAGACTACACTCAATCATATGACCTACTGAAGAGATAAGTCTTCAGTAAAGACTTAAAGGTTGAGACCGAGTCTGCGTCTCTCACATGGGTAGGCAGACTGTTCCATAAAAATGGAGATCTATAGGAGAAAGCCCTGCCTCCAGCTGTTTGCTTAGAAATTTTAGGGACAATTAGGAGGCCTGCGTCTTGTGACCGTAGCGTACGTGTAGTTATGTACGGCAGGACCAACTCGGAAAGATAGGTAGGAGCAAGCCCATGTAACGCTTTATAGGTTAACAGTAAAACCTTGAAATCAGCCCTTGCCTTAACGGGAAGCCAGTGTAGGGAAGCTAGCACTGGAGTAATATGATCAAATTTCTTGGTTCTAGTCAGGATTCTAGCAGCCGTATTTAGCACTAACTGAAGTTTATTTAGTGCTTTATCCGGGTAGCCGGAAAGTAGAGCATTGCAGTAGTCTAACCTAGAAGTAACAAATGCATGGATTAATTTTTCTGCATCATTTTTGGACAGAAAATTTCAGATTTTTGCAATGTTACGTAGATGGAAAAAAGCTGTCCTTGAAACAGTCTTGATATGTTCGTCAAAAGAGAGATCAGGGTCAAGAGTAACGCCGAGGTCCTTCACAGTTTTATTTGAGACGACTTTACAACCATCAAGATGAATTGTCAGATTTAACAGAAGATCTCTTTGTTTCTTGGGACCTAGAACAAGCATCTCTGTTTTGTCCGAGTTTAAAAGTAGAAAGTTTTTAGCCATCCACTTCCTTATGTCTGAAACACAGGCTTCTAGCGAGGGCAATTTTGGGGCTTCACCATGTTTCATTGAAATGTACAGCTGTGTGTCATCCGCATAGCAGTGAAAGTTAACATTATGTTTTCGAATAACATCCCCAAGAGGTAAAATATATAGTGAAAACAATAGTGGTCCTAAAACGGAACCTTGAGGAACACCGAAATGTACAGTTGATTTGTCAGAGGACAGACCATTCACAGAGACAAACTGATATCTTTCCGACAGGTAAGATCTAAACCAGGCCAGAACTTGTCCGTGTAGACCAATTTGGGTTTCCAGTCTCTCCAAAAGAATGTGGTGATCGATGGTTGAGCTTGTCTGTCAGTTTAGAGTCTACACCTGTCAGCATTTACGTAGGCTCAGCCACAAAGCAGCTGAAAATGCCTGTACAAACACTATAGCGGCACAGCAATACACCAACCAGTTAACATTTCAAAGGCAAATGATAAGAGATTACAATTGTTTTGAGAGAGTTTTGCCTCAGAGAAATTCAACATATTTCTATTGAGGTGATGCTAGCAATCCTGTGTGTCATGCCTTGATTATTTCTGTTTCTCTAAACGCGATAATTCATGACAAAATTTAATGAGTGAGTCACTGTCTGTTTTGCTCTATACTAGGGCAGGAACTGGGAGGAAGTAGTGTCTTTTTTCTCAGAGGCTACACTTTGAGTGATAGGCCATGCGTGTGGTATTTTTGTTGTTGTTCAGTTCATAAGGTTTAAGCATCACTCAAGGGTATAGAGTGACAGTCTTCATCCACATTCAAACAAGGTTGCAGTTAGCGTGCTAATTCACACGCGACTCCTGACTCTGGGGCAGCTAGTGAACTCTGCAGCGGAAAATCTGCTCAACTCTGCCGCCAGTGCATTTAAGCATTTTACATCCACATGAATAACCTTTCTGCTGCCTCTCCGATGCTGCATGATCTCTGTCATTCATATTAGGACAATATCAGAATATGAAACAGCTCATCCACTTCTCCTAAAAGAACTGGACTGTCCTAGTCTTTTCTGTATTCAATGTCTATTAATTTTGTAATGATTTGTAAAGTACTGTAATGAGAATGTTTAATGAACATTATTTAATGCAGTATCTGTTATATATTGTGAGTCAATGTAAACATGAATTTATCTTCTCATAGCAGCGAGCCCAACCCCTCCCTGGGTATCATAAGCAGAGATATGGAAACGTTTAGTGAGCCGTTGCAGATTCATTTATGCAAACTCTGGCTGAAGTTGGTCCTGGATGTGGAGAGGGTGAGAGGAAAGGATGGAGGGGGAGGGGGAAGGGAGGGGAGGATTGGGGTAAATGCGTCAAAGCTGTTCCAGTGAGACAGATTCAGGCCTGCAGAGTTATCTCACAGACCAATCCTGTTTGGTGGAGGACAGAAGGCAGTCAGAGAAATGGAGCAGTGTGTTCCTCCAGGCTACAGAGGTAGAGAGATTATTAAAAGCACCACATAGAGACACACACACACAGACACACACACATCCGCATTAGCACACACTTACGCAACTCATAAGTATATACTGTAAAACGTACACACATCCGCATTAACGTGCACACTCTTAAGACGCACACACTCTCACACACGTACAGACATACCAAAATGTACTTTTTTTAAACTCTACATTGTTGGTTAAGGGCTTGTAAGTAAGCATTTCACAGTAAGGTCTACACCTCGTGTGTTCAGCACACGTGAAGAATACAATTTAATTTGATTAGCACAGACAAACTCAGCCACACACTCATAATGTACACACACATATTGACACAAACACAGATGCTAAATCACTATAAATATATTTAAACAAACAAATCACTTAATATACTTCACACAACATACAGTATCTCTCTGATTCTAGATGTGCATTATCTGTTACAGATTTGACCGCACAACATCAATATGACATGTTAGACAGATCTTCTGAAAACCTGACATGATAGTCAGGTCTCATACTGTCATTCCAGTTTGTTTGTTTGACAGTACATACATAATTGCATCATGGGCTCAAGACTATAGAGAGGCAGTAGTTTGTTTGACTCTGGCCTGTTATCTTATAGGACAGTCAGGTGAATCGTAGAGCAAGCCACTGATACCCTGCCATGTGGTTGCCTGGAACAGATTACAGGCAGGTAGAGGGTCTAGGCCCCGCAGCACCAATGGTACTGATGATGGCATGGCTGTCATCATCCATGCCAATCACACACACAGTGATTCACACACCCAAATTACATACAGACAGTACACATCGCTATTCCCTCAGCGGAAAGTATTTGTAAAGTTCTTCTTCCATAGAAATGTTGTATGTTTTAGTGAGATGAGAGTGAATGCAGGACCCTACACCTAGCCTGCATTAACCTGGGATGTTAACACAGCAGATGAAATAGCTTGCTTCTTGTCAAAAATTAGGCATGGAATTACTAAGGCGTACGGTTAAGCCAAAAGAGAGGGGAGAGGTTTGGTTTGGTGTCCAAAATCATGACTGCATGTGGTTCAAACAAAGTGAAAGACATGAATGAGGGATTTGAGTTGTTGAACTTCCACATTAACCAGTTATTTTGTATAAATATTGCATGTCTTTGCAGCCATTTGTTGAGACTGTCTTTATTTGACTGAGTAGACCTTAGGGGTTGTGATGGAGCACATACTCAATAATCAAAATAATGCATGATGTCAATGTTTATCCATTCAAGATCGCCAATTATTCAAACCAAAGTCGATTCTGCTAACAGTTTTGCATACAAATACACTGAATTCATGGACAAATAGATTTTTGAGACAATATCGGTAAACTGGAGGAAGAGAAAGTGGGTGGTGCTTAATGCAACCTAACAAGCACATCCACGTTACACAAACTCTAGGTCCTGCAGTGTTTACTGCGTGGAATACATGTATATAACGTCTCAAATCTGCATTACAGTAGCCTATATACTGTAGACAGCAGTGTGTATTTAGGAGTAAAAATGTGCATAAACTATGTGGAGTGAACGCATGGATACTCCTCTCAGAGCGACGAAGTCACTGGAGACAGCATTGCTTGGGGTTTAGTACTGTGTGTGTTTGTGGTGGTGGTGGTGGGGGGGGGGGCCTTCTAGCTCACACATTTAAGATATGAAAACTACATGACACTGATGCATTTTACTGTTCCAAGGTCCATCTTAAATAACCATTATATCACTTTGATCAAATCATTACCACTTTTCCAACACAGAGCACTATCTTAGTTTTAAAAAGCTGAAGACGATAGAGAGCCTGGATTTTGATTAGCGGTCATGCTCCACAGGATAGCATTGCACCTATGCTCTGATACACCAGATCTATTCTCTACTCTTTAATCATCCAGCCAAATCCATTTCCTAAACTTTCAATATGTGTCAGATGGATAGATATCGTCTAATGCCCTCTAGGCATATTCAACTCTACTGGGGTTGCACAACCATTATATATTGGAAGAAGTCAACCGTCACATAAGACATTTTCTGGACGTCACAATGACAATGTGTTATAGATGTTGCCTCATTGCAGTGGAATGCTATGTATTTGACTTGGATACGTTTTCAGCGGTTAGCGTTAATGCATGACAAATTGGTCCTAAATGATTGTTCCACAACCTATAACCTAAAAACAACGCGAACAGACTGTCAGATCTAAAAGTTGGCCCACTTTGTCGCGGGCTGAGCTAATCCTAACATGGCACAGGAGGAAACAGATGGGGACTACAAAGACTTTGGTCACATTGCTCCCACATTCTAGTCATTGGTATTCCACACACTAACCACTGCACCACACGGCCCAGGGAGGGAAGGGGATGAAAATGGCTCACTCCCCACTCCTATCCAGGGCCAACCGGTGTGAAGCTGAATGAGGTGATTCCTCTCCTGTCACTAGCTGCCATTAAGGTCCAGGCTTTGTGTCTGCCCATCACATTACAGAGCAGCTGTGTGTCGCTGCCATGTCCTACAGTCTTATTAGCTGTAGACGTGTTGTAATGTACAGTATGTGGCTGGGAGGCTACAATGAAGAGTGCATTGTGTATAAATAGAGGTTTGTGTTGTGGTGACATTCTTAGCTCAAATCAAATCTAATTTTATTGGTCACAAACACATGGTTAGCAGATGTTAATGCGAGTGTAGCGAAACGCTTGTGCGTCTAGACCATGCAGTAATATCTAACAAGTAATCAAACAATTTCACAACAAAGGAATGAATAAGAATATGTACATATAAATATATGGATGAGCGATGGCCGAACAGCACAGGCAAGATGCAGTAGATGGTATAGAGTACAGTATATATATATATGAGATGAGTAATGTAGGGTATGTAAACATTATTAAAGTGGCATTGTTTAAAGTGACTAGTGACACATTAATTACATCAAAAAAATGTATTAGTAAAGTGGCCAGAGATTTGAGTCAGTATGTTGGCAGCAGCCACTCAATGTTAGTGATGTCTGTTTAACAGTCTGATGGCCTTGAGATAGAAGCTGTTTTTCAGTCTGTCGGTCCCAGCTTTGATGCACCTGTACTGACCTCGCCTTCTGGATGATAGCGGGGTGAACAGGCAGTGGCTCAGGTGGTTGTTGTCCTTGTTGCTGTCCTTGTTGTCCTTGTTGTTGTCCTTGTTGTCTTCTGTTGCGTCTTTGATGATCTTTTTGGCCTTCCTGTGACATTGGGTGGTGTAGGTGTCCTGGAGGGCAGGTAGTTTGCCCCCGGTGATGCGTTGTGCAGACCTCACTACCCTCTGGAGAGCCTTACGGTTGTGGGTTGAGCAGTTGCCGTACCAGGCGGTGATACAGCCCGACAGGATGCTCTCGATTGTGCATCTGTAAAAATTTGTGAGTGTTTTTGGTGACAAGCCAAATTTCTTCAGCCTCCTGAGGTTGAAGAGGTGCTGTTGCGTCTTCTTCACCATGCTGTCTGTGTGGGTGGACCATTTCAGTTTGTCTGTGATGTGTACGCCGAGGAACTTTACACATTCTCCACTACTATCCCGTTGATGTGGA
Organism: Salvelinus fontinalis; assembly: GCF_029448725.1. NCBI lineage: Eukaryota > Metazoa > Chordata > Actinopteri > Salmoniformes > Salmonidae > Salvelinus > Salvelinus fontinalis. The sequence continues at coordinate 60,026,500 of NC_074665.1, read as the reverse complement.
TAGGGGGGTGCTCCCTCTGCTGTTTCCTGAAGTCCACGATCATCTCCTTTGTTTTGTTGACGTTGAGTGTGAGGTTATTTTCCTGACACCACACTCCGAGGGCCCTCACCTCCTCCCTGTAGGCCGTCTCATCGTTGTTGGTAATCAAGTGTGTCGTCTGCAAACTTGATGATTGAGTTGGAGGCTTGCATGGCCACGCAGTCATGGGTGAACAGGGAGTACAGGAGGAGGCTGAGAATGCACCCTTGTGTGGCCCCAGTGTTGCGGATCAGCGGGGTGGAGATGTTGTTTCCTACCCTCACCACCTGGGGGCGTCCAGTCAGAAATTCCAGGACCCAGTTGCACAGGGCGGGGGTCGAGACCCAGAATCTCGAGCTTATTGACGAGTTTGGAGGGTACTATGGTGTTAAATGCTAAGCTGTAGTCGATGAACAGCATTCTTACAAAAGGTATTCCTCTTGTCCAGATGGGTTAGGGCAGTGTGCAGTGTGATTGTGATTGCGTCGTCTGTGGACCTATTGGGGCGGTAGGCAAATTGGAGTGGGTCTAGGGTGTCAGGTAGGGTTGAGGTGATATGACCCTTAACTAGTCTCTCAAAGCACTTCATGATGATGGAAGTGAGTGCTATGGGGCGATAGTCATTTAGCTCAGTTACCTTAGCTTTCTTGGGAACAGGAACAATGGTGGCCCTCTTGAAGCATGTGGGAACAGCAGACTGGGATAGGGATTGATTGAATATGTCTGTAAACAGACCAGCCAGCTGGTCTGCGCATGCTCTGAGGACGCGGCTGGGGATACTGTCTGGGCCGGCAGCCTTGCGAGGGTTAACACGTTTAAACGTTTTACTCACGTTGGCTGCGGTGAAAGAGAGCCCTCAGGTTTTGGTAGCGGGCCGTGTCGGTGGCACTGTATTGTCCTCAAAGCGAGCAAAGAAGTTGTTTAGTTTGTCTGGGAGCAAGACATCGGGGTCCGCGACGGGGCTGGTTTTCTTTTTGTAGTCCGGGATTGACTGTAGGCCCTGCCACATACCTCTCGTTTCTGAGCCGTTAAATTGCGACTCTACTTTGTCTCTATACTGACGCTTAGCTTGTTTGAGTGCCTTGTGGAGGAAATAGCTACACTGTTTGTATTCGGTCATGTTTCCGGTCGCCTTGCCCTGGTTAAAAGCAGTGGTTTGCGCTTTCAGTTTTGTGCGAATGCTGCTATCAATCCACGGTTTCTGTTTGGGGAAGGTTTTAATATTCACCGTGGGTACAACATCACCAACATGCACTTGCTAATAAATTCGCTCACTGAATCAGCGTATACATCAATGTTGTTGTTCGACGCTTGTTGTTGTTCGAACATATCCCAGTCCATGTGATCGAAGCAATCTTGAAGCGTGGAATCAGAGGGGTCGGACCAGCATTGAACAGACCTGAGCACCAGCGTTTCCTGTTTTAGTTTCTGTCTATAGGCTGGGAGCAACAAAATGGAGTCGTGGTCAGATTTTCTGAAAGGAGGGCAGGGGAGGGCTTTGTATGTGTCGTGGTAGTTAGAGTAACACTGATCCAGGATTTTGCCAGCCCGGTTCGCGCATTCTATATGCTGATAACATTTAGAGAGCCTTGTTTTCAGATTAGCCTTGTTAAAATCCCCAGCTATAATAAATGCAGCCTCAGGATATGTGGTTTCCAGTTTACATATAGTCCAATGAAGTTCTTTCAGGGCCGTTGAGGTGTCTGCTTGGGGGGGGGGGGGGGTATACGACAGTGATTATAATCAAATTATAATTCTCTTGGTAGATAATGCATTCGGCATTTGATTGTAAGGAATTCTAGGTCAGGTGAACAAAAGGACTAGAGTTCGTGTATGTTGTTATGATCACACCACGACTCGTTAATCATAAATCATTATCCCCGCCCTTCTTCTTACCAGAGAGATGTTTGTTTCTGTCGGCGCGATGCGTGAAGAAATCAGGTGGCTGCACCGACTCTGATAACGTATCCCGAGTGAGCCATGTTTCCGTGAAACAGAGAATGTTACAATCTCTAATGTCTCTCTGGAAGGCAACCCTTGCTCGGATTTCGTCTACCTTGTTGTCAAGAGACTGGACATTGGCAAGTAGTATACTCGGGAGCGGTGGGCGATGTGCCCATCTACGGAGCCTGGCCAGAAGACCGCTCCGTCTGCTCCTTCTGCGGCGCCGTTGTTTGGGTCGCTTGTTCCGATCCATTGTCCTGGGAGGTGGACCAAACAGAAGATCCGCTTCGGGAAAGTTGTATTCCTGGTCATAATGTTGGTAAGTTGACATAGCTCTTATATCCAATAGTTCCTCCCGGCGTATGTAATAAGACTTAATATTTCCTGGGGTAACAATGTAAGAAATAATACATAAAAAAAACAAATACTGCATAGTTTCCTAAGAACGCGAAGTGAGGCGGTAATCTCTGTCGGCGCCGGAAGTTCTCAGGGTAAGGTGATATGTTTCTGAGGAGGCCTTTACTGCAAGCAATATGCACATGTCAAAACCGTTTCTGTCTCCATTGTATGTAAACTTGAATAGTGTTTGGCCACAGTGACATTGACTGAGGTACAGTATGATACAATGACTTTGGCTTCAACACCAGACACACACACCACACCACACACACACACACAAATGAAATGTTTACCCTGTTTTCTATACCCATACTAGTTAATCCATTCCATACAGTAGCTCAGTAAGTCTTCACTATAATGAATCCGATCAGTTTAATAAATCCAGTTGCCAAGAGGGAAATCAATGGTTAGGCAGAGTCTCTTGTGGGTTACTGGTGGTCACAGGGGAGAAGTATGTCAGGGCACAATGGAGGACAGATCAAGGGGACGGACTGAGGGTATTACGTTGTAGGGCGGCCCTATTGTCTTCTCAGGAATTCAGCCTTCTCTGTGTTGCTTTCCATGTCCCCCATTCTGTCACACCTCTTTGAAGCAGAGGTGCAGTTGTCTTTACATCCTGTAGGTCTGATATCTGATTAGAGGTTAACTTTACAGTAATACTATTCGTCAACAATTCAGATTTTGAATCCAAACAACAGATGTTATAATGGGGTCTCAGGTTCATAGTCTCTTTCTCTTTGTTCCTGACCTGTGCTGGTGAGATACACTCTCTCTCTTTCTCTCTCCGCCCCAAGGACTCTTGGGACATGGCCTTTCAGGCTATGACTTCCCTCTGTCTCCCCAAAGAGCTATGGGCCATCGCACATGCATTCTTTGTTTTTCTCTCCTTTTCTGATCATGCCTAAAGGCTTGTAATGCTTGTTAATGTGGAATGTGTTGTATAATGTATGGTTCATTTTACAATGTAATTAAATATCTGCCTTTAATATAGACAATTCTCAGACCTTTCTTGATAGCCATTTGCTGTAACTCAGCTATAGTATCTTGCATATTGCTAAATCATTTTTATGGAATCAGATAAACATTTTAGTAGGCTAATTGCATTCTTACCACAGGTCGCATGCAAGATATATTTACAGTATATAGCCTATATGACAAATATTACAACACTACAATGTTAGGAAAAAGAGAGAGTAAGTGAAGTAAAGAATTAGCATCCGTGTACAGCAGTGTAGGTCGGTGCCGTTTAAGATGAGGGGATAAAAATCATGAGCATGGCCTTATTTCTAATACAGCATATTAGATTACTGTTATTCATATTCTACACTGCTCAAAAAAATAAAGGGAACACTTAAACAACACAATGTAACTCCAAGTCAATCATACTTCTGTGAAATCAAACTTTCCACTTAGGAAGCAACACTGATTGACAATACATTTCACATGCTGTTGTGCAAATGGAATAGACAAAAAGTGGAAATTATAGGCAATTAACAAGACACCCCCAAAAAAGGAGTGATTCTGCAGGTGGTGACCACAGACCACTTCTCAGTTCCTATGCTTCCTGGCTGATGTTTTGTTCACTTTTGAATGCTGGCGGTGCTCTCACTCTAGTGGTAGCATGAGATGGAGTCTACAACCAACACAAGTGGCTCAGGTAGTGCAGCTCATCCAGGATGGCACATCAATGCGAGCTGTGGCAAGAAGGTTTGTTGTGTCTGTAAGCGTAGTGTCCAGAGCATGGAGGTGCTACCAGGAGACAGGCCAGTACATCAGGAGACGTGGAGGAGGCCGTAGGAGGGCAACAACCCAGCAGCAGGACCGCTACCTCCGCCTTTGAGCAGGAGGAGCACTGCCAGAGCCCTGCAAAATGACCTCCAGCAGGCCACAAATGTGCAAAGTAGCCACCCTTGCACGATGACAGCTTTGCACTCTCTTGGGAAACCTTCTTGAGGTAGTCACCTGGAATGCATTTTAATTTGTGGAATTTCTTTCCTTCTTAATGTGTTGGAGCCAATCAGTTGTGTTGTGACAAGGTAGGGGTGGTATACAGAAGATAGGTATTTGGTAAAAGACCAAGTCCATATTATGGCAAGAACAACTCAAATAAGCAAAGAGCAATGACAGTCCATCATTACTTTAAGACATGAAGGTCAGTCAATCCGGAACATTTCAAGAACTTTGAACGTTACTTTGAACGCAGTCGCAAAAACCATAAAGCACTGTGATTAAGTTTGCAGACGACACAACAGTGGTAGGCCTGATCACCGACAATGACGAGAGAGCCTATAGGGAGGAGGTCAGAGACCTGGTCGGGTGGTGCCATAATCACAACCCATCCTTCAACGCAACCAAGACTAAGGAGATGATTGTAGACTACAGGAAAAGGAGGACCGAGCACGCCCCCATTCTCATCGACGTGGCTGTAGTGGAGCAGGTTGAGAGCTTCAAGTTCCTTGGTGTCCACATCACCAACAAACTAGAATGGTCCAAACACACCAAGACAGTCGTAAAGAGGGTACGACAAAGCCTATTCCCCCTCAGGAAGCTGAAAATATTTGGCATGGGTCCTGAGATTCTCAAGGTTCTACAACTGCAACATCGAGCGCATCCTGAATGGTTGCACAATGCCTGGTACGGCAATTGCCCGGCCTCCGACCGCAAGGCACTACAGAGGGTAATGCGTACGGCCCAGTACATCACTGGGGCTAAGCTGCCTGCCATCCAGGACCTCTACAACACTGGGTGTCAGAGGAAGGCCCTAAAAATTGTCAAAGACCCCAGCCACCCCAGGTATAGACTGTTCTCTCTACTACCGCATGGCAAGCGGTACCGGAGTGCCAAGTCTAGGACAAAAAGGCTTCTCAACAGTTTTTACCCCGAAGCCATAAGACTCCTGAACAGGTAATCAAATGGCTACCCGGACTATTTGCATTGTGTACCCCCCTCCAACCCCTCTTTAAACGCTGCTGCTACTCTCTGTTTATCATATATGCATAGTCACTTTAACTATACATTCATGTACATATGTACATACTACCTTAATTGGCCCAACCAACCGGTGCTCCCGCACATTGGCTAACCCGGCTATCTGCATTGTGTCCCGATACCCACCACCCACCAACCCCTCTTTACGCTACTGCTACTCTCTGTTCATCATATGTGCATAGTCACTTTAACCATATCTACATGTACATACTACCTCAATCAGCCTGACTCACCGGTGTCTGTATGTAGCCTCGCTACTGTATATAGTCTCGCTACTGTTTTTCACTGTCTTTTTACTGTTGTTTTTATTTCTTTACGTACCTATTGTTCACCTAATACCTTTTTTGCACTATTGCAACCCAAATAAATGCAGCCCAAATAAATGCTTCACAGAGTTCAAGTAACAGACACATCTCATCATCAACTGTTCAGAGGAGACTGCGTGAATCATGCCTTCATGGTCGAATTGCTGCAAAGAAACCACTACTAAAGTACACCAATAAGAAGAAGAGACTTTCTTGTGCCAACAAACACGAGCAATGGACATTAGACCGGTGGAAATCTGTCCTTTGATCTGATGAGTCCAAATTTGAGATGTTTGTTTCCAACCACTATATCTTTGTGAGACGCAGAGTAGGTGAACTGATGATCTACGCATGTGTGGTTCCCACCGTGAAGCATGGAGGAGGAGGTGTGATGGTGTGGGGGTGCTTTGCTGGTGACACTGTCAGTGATGTATTTAGAATTCATGGCACACGACCAGCATGGCTACCACAGCATTATGCAGTGATACGCCATCCCATCTGGTTTGCACTTAGTGGGACTATCATTTGTTTTTCAACAGGACAATGAAGCAACACACCTCCAGGCTATGTAAGGGCTATTTGACCAAGAATGAGAGTGATGGAGTTCTACATCAGATGACCTGGCCTCTACTATCACTCGATCTCAACCCAATTGAGATGCTTTGAGATGAGTTGGACCGCAGAGTGAAGGAAAAGCAGTCAACAAGTTCTCAGCCAAGAATCTAAAATCTAAAATATATTCTGATTTGTTTACCACTTTTTTGGTTCCTACATGATTCCATATGTGTTTTTTCATAGTTTTGATGTCTTCACTAATATTCTACAATGTTCAAAATAGTAAAAATAAAGAAAATGGAATGAGTAGGTGTGTCCAAACTTTTGACTGGCTCTGTAGGTGCACACGAAGAGACAAATTTGAAGTGACAGACAGTGACCCATGGTCAGACAGCATCTACTGATCTAGGGTGTAATCATTAGTCCAACAGTTGCAAACTGTTTCTATTGGACAAATTCAGGTACTGCATGTTTATCTCGTTTCGTTCTGTTTCTGCCTGATCATGCGTAAGCACAGTTCACTTTCATAGCAGCCACGTTGTATTCCTTCTCGCATGTACTGTGTGCGCTCTGCTGTTCTCACCTTTTCCCGTTGGTTGTGGAGTTCAATGCACAACAGATCAGCTGTATGTGACCAGGCGGGAAAAAAAATATCCAAGCCACACACATTTTACATAATTGTCACCATATTAGCTAAAGTAAAGTCATAGTCAACATAGCTAACAGAACTAACGCATTAGTAAACCCGCTACAATCATGCATTAACGTTACAGTCAGTAAGCAGTTTAGCACTTGGCAATAGATTAGTCAAACCAAAAGCTTACCTTGACTTGGAAGAGTTCCAGTGTTGTCATAGCTAAACTAGCTAGCTGCATTTACTAGCTAAGTAAGTGAAACTGAAATTGAAAAACTTCCACGTGATTCCACGTGATCTTGCAATTCCACATGTGAAAGTGAGATTTTCATGTTTAATGTTTCATGTGATTTGTTCATACGTGTTCACACGTATCCAAAACTACGTGTTTTTTTCACATGACATTTTCCCCATGTTTTTTTTGTAAGGTTTAGAACAAATATCTAGAGGGTCGATAGAGCAGAGGTGGTCCACTGCCTTTACAACCTTTACAGAATTAATATTTGAATCTTGTACTGCAAGTCTTCATAAACGCAATAGAAGAAAACAGACATAGAGGCGCAATAGAGATTACAATGGAACATAATATGACCTTACTAACACCATGTTATCAGCACAGATCGGAACAAATATATTGATGCCAAAGCTACAGTAATTGTAAACCACCCACTGATCATCCCAGGATGTTTTAGAAGCCCAGTGCCAAGTGTCAGTGGCGTCATGCCCATAGGGGGCACAAAGGCACTTGCCCCCTGAGATTTGTTCTGCTTTAAAAAATATCAGATGTTAAATCAAATGACAAAATTATAAATAACAAAATACTGTTCTTACTGTGGAAGGCAGTGTTTGGTTTTCGCCAGACATAATGGGACCCATGTCATCCCAAAAGTTTACTAAAGTTTACTAAAAAGCACATGGAAGCACCTAGATGATTATCAAGACTCTTTTAATAATGTTCTATGGACAGATTAGTCAAAAGTAGAACTTTTTTGGATGACATGGGTCCCATTACGCCTGGCGAAAACCAATCACTGCATTCCACAGGAAGAACCTCATACCAATGGTCAAGCATGGTGGAGGTAGTGTGATGGTTGGGGGATGCTTTGCTGCCTCAGGACCTGGACTACTTTCCTGAATAGAAGGAACCATGAATTCTGCTCTGTATCAGAGAATTCTACAGGAGAATGTCAGGCCATCCGTTTGTGAGCTGAAGCTGAAGCATAGCTGCTAGAATCTTGACTAGAATCAAAATGTTTTATCATATTACTCCAGTGCTAGCCTCCCTACACTGGCTTCCTGTTAAGGCAAGGGCTGATTTCAAGGTTTTACTGCTAACCTACAAAGCATTACATGGGCTTGCTCCTACCTATCTTTCCGATTTGGTCCTGCCGTATATACCTACACGTACGCTATGGTCACAAGACGCAGGCCTCCTAATTGTCCCTAGAATTTCTAAGCAAACAGCTGGAGGCAGGGCTTTCTCCTATAGAGCTCCATTTTTATGGAATGGTCTGCCTACCCATGTGAGAGACACAGACTCGGTCTCAACCTTTAAGTCTTTATTGAAGACTCATCTCTTCAGTAGGTCCTATGATTGAGTGTAGTTTGGCCCAGGAGTGTGAAGGTGAACGGAAAGGCACTGGAGCAACGAACCGCCCTTGCTGTCTCTGCCTGGCCGGTTCCCCTCTCTCTACTGGGATTCTCTGCATCTAACCCTATTACAGGGGCTGAGTCACTGGCTTACTGGTGCTCTTCCATGCCGTCCCTAGGAGGGGTGCGTCACTTGAGTGGGTTGAGTCACTGACGTGGTCTTCCTGTCTGGGTTGGTGCCACCCCCTTTGTTTGTGCCGTGGCAGAGATCTTTGTGGGCTGTACTCAGACTTGTCTCAGGATGGTAAGTTGGTGCTTGAAGATATCCCTCTAGTGTTGTGGGGGCTGTGCTTTGGCAAAGCGGGTGGGGTTATATCCTGCCTGTTTGGCCCTGTCCGGGGGTATCATCGGATGGGGTCACAGTGTCTCCTGACCCCTCCTGTCTCAGCCTCCAGTATTTATGCTGCAGTAGTTTATGTGTCGGGGGGCTAGGGCCAGTCTGTTATATCTGGAGTATTTCTCCTGTCTTATCCGGTGTCCTGTGTGAATTTAAGTATACTCTCTCTAATTCTCTCTTTCTGTCTTTCTTTCTTTCTTTCTCTCTCTCGGAGGACCTGAGCCCTAGGACCATGCCTCAGGTCTACCTGGCATGATGACTCCTTGCTGTCCCCAGTCCACCTGGCCGTGCTGCTGCTCCAGTTTCAACTGTTCTGCCTGCGGCTATGGAACCCTGACCTGTTCACCGGACGTGCTACCTGTCCCAGACCTGCTGTTTTCAACTCTCTAGAGACAGCAGGAGCTGTAGAGATACTTTCAATGATCGGCTATGAAAAGCCAACTGACATTTACTCCTGAGGTGCTGGCCTGTTGCACCCTCGACAACTACTGTAATTATTATTATTTGACCATGCTGGTCATTTATGAACATTTGAACATCTTGGCCATGTTCTGTTATAATCTCCACCCGGCACAGCCAGAAGTGGACTGGCCTCCCCTCATAGCCTGGTTCCTCTCTAGGTTTCTTCCTAGGTTTTGGCCTTTCTAGGAAGTTTTTCCTAGCCACCGTGCTTCTACACCTGCATTGCTTGCTATTTGGGGTTTTAGGCTGGGTTTCTGTACAGCACTTTGAGATATCAGCTGATGTAAGAAGGGCTATATAAATACATTTGATTTGAGTTGTTTTGAGCTGGGTCATGCAGCAAGACAATGATCCAAAACCCACAATCAAGTCTACATGAAAATGGTTAAAAAGCAACACATTTGAGTCAAAGTCCAGACCTAATCCCAAATGAGATGTTGTGGCAAGACTTGACACTAGTAGTTCATGCTTGAAAACCCGCAAATGTTGTTCAGTTAAAGCAGTTCTGCATGGAAGAGTGGGCTAAAATTCCACCACCGCGACGTGAGAGTCTGATCAACAATTACAGGAATAGTTTGGTTGGAGTCATTGCAGCTATAACTGGCACAACCAATTATTGAGTGTAAGGGGGCATTTACTTTTCCAAAAAGGGGCATTGGGTGTTACATAAATTTGGGTGTTGCAAAACTTTTTTATTCAAAAATAAATAAAATTTGTGTGTAGTTGTTGTGTTAAATGTTCACTCACGGTCCTTTTATCTAATATTAGGTTTTGGTTGAAGATTTGATAACATTCAGTCTCAAAAATATGCAAACTTTGAGAAAATTTGAATGGGGGCGAATACTTTTTCACTGCATTGTAATTTATGTAGCCTATTGATTCTTTCTTGATGAGTAAATACAACTCAAATGTTTTGTTGTTTCTCCGTAATACTAGCCACCAATTCATAGATTGTGAATTCAAGTTCACTGTCTATGAATTCAGAGACATTTTCCTCTGTGAAATTCATAGACAGAGCTACACTGTAAAACTTTCCCCTGTACATTTACAACATTATACTGGCACCAGAGTTGCCAGCTTAATACTGTTATTTTGCTTTACAGCATAGATGCTGTAATATATTTTACAGTACTATTTTCCTCACTGTAAATATATATTACAGCATCCTTGCTGTAAATGTATAGGGATGTTGTAACTCTTTTTAAGTAAACTCTTCAATTGACAAAACTATGATACTATATACTACTGAGACAGTTGTACATAAAAGGCTTAAAAGTTCTTAAAATAATTAATGTGCATAATTTATTAAAATGACAATTGAACAGGTAAAGAGGTATGCTTAGATAATCTTTGCAGAAAATATGCATATTTCTTTTTACATAGAATTAGGCTTAATGGTTATGGCTCTAGATTGCAGAAAAAAGCTGATTCAGGTGTTTGAAAAATGCTAAATTCTACAACTCCCAGAGTGGCCTAGTATCCCCCGTCCATCCTCACGTACTTCTTGCCCCCTCTAAAATAATGGTGCATGATGCCCCTGCTAAGCGTATACTGTAGGCTTTAAATTACACCCGCCCTGTTGATTCCCTATGGTAGTTGTTGTCAGGGTCGTAATGCATCAGCAGACTCTTCCACCCCCAACTACACCCCCCACCCTTCCCATTCTTCCAGGGCTCTGTTTCCAAGGTCAACCCCCCTCCCCATCACATTCTCAGCCCCCACAGGGGCGAATGCTCTCTCTCTCTCGCCATTTCTCTGCTTCTCTTTCTCCCTCTCTCTCCATCTCATCATCCCTCTCTTTCTCCTTCTGCCTCTCTCTCTTCTTCTCTCTGTCTCTCTCTACTCCCTCTCTTCAAGGCTGTGTGCTTCAGCCTCTAGTAAGAGCCCTGCCACTGGTCAGCGAGGCACTGTCACAGAAATGTACTGTGATGAATGGGATCAAATGGAGGAGGGTGCTGCTGAAAGAGAGCGGGAAGGGCCGAGGAGGGGGAAGTCAAGAGGGTAGAGCTTACTGTATACTTCCCAGTCTATACAGTTTGTGCATACAGTGCCTTCAGAAAGTATTCACACCCCTTGACTTTTTCCTAATTTTGTTGTGTTACAGTCTGAATTTAAAATAGATAAAATTTAGATTTTTTTGTCACTGGCCTCTACAAAATAACCCATAATGTCAAAGTGGAATTATGTTTTTTCGAATTTTTTACAAAGGAATTAAAAATGAAAAGCTGATATGTCTTCAGTCAATAAGTATTCAACCTCTTTGTTATGGCAAGCCTAAATAAGTTCAGGAGTAAACATTTGCCTAACAAGTCACATAATAAGTGTGCAATAATAGTGTTTTAAAAAATCCTTCAGCTGAGCAGTGAATTTCACAACACAGATTCAACCACAAAGACCAGGGAGGTTTTCCAATGCCTCGCAAAGAAGGGCACCTATTGGTAGATGGGTAAAAAAAAACTGACATTGAATATCCCTTTGAGCATGGTGAAGATATTACTTACACTTTGGATGGTGTATCAATACACCCAGTCACTACAAAGATACAGGCGTTCTTCATAACTCAGTTGCCGGAGAGGAAGGAAACCACTCAGGGATTTTACCATGAGGCCAATGGTGACTTTAAAACATTAAGAAAGTTTAATGGCTGTGATAGGAGACAACTGAGTATAAATCATCAACATTGTAGTTACTCCACAATACTAACCTAATTGACAGAGTGAAAAGAAGGAAGCCTGTACAGAATAAAAATATTCTAAAATATGCATCCTGTTTGCAACAAGGCACTAAAGTAACGTTGCAAAAAATGTTGCAAAGCAATTTTATTTTTGTCCTGAACACAAATCAACACATTACTGAGTACCACTCTCCATATTTTCAAGCATAGTGGTGGCTGTATTGTTATGGGTATGCTTGTAATTGTTAAGGTCTAGGGAGGATTTCACACTAGAGTGGAGTTGCTTACCAAGAAGACAGTGAATGTCCTGAGTGACAGAGTTACCGTTTTGACTGAAATCTATTTCAAAATCTATGGCAAGACCTAAAAATGGTTGTCTAGCAATGATCAACAACCTATTTGACAGAGCTTTAAGAATTTTGAAAAGAATAATGTGCAAGTGTTGCACAATCCAGGTGTGGAAAGCTCTTAGAGACTTACCCAGAAAGAGTCACAGCTGTATTCACCTCCAAAGGTGCTTCTACAAAGTATTGACTTGGGTTTGAATACTTATGTAAATTAAATATTTCTGTATAGATAAAAAAAAAAAATGAATTAAAAAAACCAACATGTTTTTACGTTGTCATTATGTGGTATTGTGTGTAGATGGGGGAGATTTTTTATTTGATTTTAATTCAATCTGTAACTGTATATTTTGAGAAATACTGACAGCTTATCTTAGATTCATTCTGACTATTTTGAGGAAGTGTTTCTGGCTATGTTGATGCTACGGTGGTGTAACGGCATTCATCGGAAAAAGGAGAACGCCAAGGTGCAGCGTGATACGTGTTCATATTATTTAATCGAAACTGAACACTAAATACAAAATAACAAAAGGAATAACCGAAACAGTTCTGACAGGTGATACAAACACTAAACAGAAAATAACCACCCACAACTACCAGTGGGAAAACAGGCTACCTAAGTATGGTTCTCAATCAGAGACAACGATAGACAGCTGCCTCTGATTGGGAACCATACCAGGCCAAAACATAGAAATACAAAACATAGACATACAAACATAGAATGCCCACCCACATCACACCCTGACCAAACAAAAAATAGAAACATACAAAGCAATCTAGGGTCAGGGCGTGACAGGTGGCTCAAGAGGGACAAACAACAGCAATGATTGCCGCTTTTAAAGCGAAGGTCTTTAGGGAGTATGTGAGCACAGACGTTTGCTTCGCCTGGTCATGTTCTGCTAGGAGCCAACCAAACCCATGTATGCGGACGCCCTATGAGAAAAGGGGACAGAGTGAGAGAGGAGGAAAAGATGAGAAAGGGAAGAGTGAGGAAGAGCCAGACTGTGAGATAGGAAGAATAGGTCAAAAAGAGAGGGAGTAGAGGGAAGGGTCATATCATGCAAGAGAGTGGAACGGCTTGAGTGTGCAGAGAGGCAGATGAAGACAGAAACAGCAACATCCATTGAGGGAAGCAATCGAAGTAGAGATGAGGAGAGGAGGTAAAGCGAGAGAATAGGAGATCACTGCAAAGCAGAGGGACAGAAGTACAGCGAGAGTGAGTGAGCGAGGGGGAAGGAGGTGGCAGAGAGAGAGAAGAAAATGGGAGTGAGCTTTAATGTAAACCTTCTGTCTCCTTGACAAGTTCTATATTTTGCCCTGCCGTGTACATTTATTTTCTTGCAGTGCTCTACTGTCTCTGTCTCTCTCTGGTGTTGTGCATGCACAGTGAACACACAGGCACCCTGAGATTTGAGAGCTCAAATAAATCACCCAGTGCAATCAAACGTCCAGGAAAGGCAACCTCTAAGCGGAGGATGAAAAAGGGACAGCCTGTCTGTCAGTCTCGCTGCCTCCTGGAGGCCATGATTAGGACACAGATTTAGTAGGATGGCAGGACATGGACCTGACCTCTCATCGTTTACATTTCTAGATTGATTTTCCACCTAATTAATTTTGTATTAATGCCATGTTAGCGACTTTCTCTCTGCCTGTGGCACAGAGTTGGGGAGGGTACAGTGGGTGGGTAGGGTGTGCCAGGAGCTCGGACGTGCTGGCATTGTAGAGAAAGAGAGACAGACAGAGAGAATGGAGGGACAGGGAGAGTCAGAGAATAAAGATTATTTTGAATGAAAGTACTTAAAAAATATAGGGAGAGAGAGAAGGAGAGAGGTAGAGTAAATTGAATGAGAGAGGGAGAGAAGAGGAGGACATCTGTCATTCTCTTTGCTGTTCCTCTGTGAGCGACACTTTGATGTTGAGGAGAGGGAGCCCGGAGCTTATTCTTACTATGTGCTTAATCTGAGTATAAAACGGCATCCAGTCGAGGGGGGAAAAGTAAATATTAAACACTGTTTCACTCATTTGGGAGGTCGGTAACACTCTACATCAAGGTGCCCCTATTACTATGTAACTAACACAGTAATAAATGTGTTAACAACATAGTAGTTACATAGTTTTTACTTTGTAATGACATGATAGTTGGATTGTGCGGAATCAGTTATTACACAATTGGAACAAGGAATGTGTAATTACACATTCACTTGCTGAACATTATTCTGCATTTGTAACTACTGATGTTATTGCACACTATTTTGTTCCCCTATGTAACTAATGTTTTATAATTACACATTTGAAAGTCATCTGTGAATTACTATGTTAGTGACGCTAACCACAATATGACCTTGTTATATGCAACTACAAGGTGCCACTACCATTGAATCCACATTTAATACCAGGGTTGATAAATAGACTAGGACCTGGTAACAACAATTATAACAAGGTACATCCTGTTATTAACTACTGGTCATTTTCAATTTGTTTCTTTCTATGTTATGACCTGGCTCAAAGCCTATATCGAATCAAGAGGAATGTAAAAACAATGTGCCTACATAGGATATACTTGTAATTATCATGTACTTACCAAGGAGCAAGCAACTTAACGTACAGTGAAACCCAATAGGGGATAACTTTTAGAACTACTATGTAGTTACAATATAACAACCTTCGCAAACAATAGGCTAACCAGGAGAAAGTAGGAGACAGGAGAACATTACCTATAACAACCCTTTAGTACTAACGTTGTAACAATCTTTAACAACCAACTTTGTAATTACAATGTAGTTACACGGGATATACATGTATTTACAATGTACTTACCCAGGAGCAAGCAACTTAATGTAAAGTGAATGTAACAACCTTTGCAGACAACAGGCTAACCAGGAGAAATAAGGAGACAAGAGAACATTTCTCAGTTACTTTTCTAGGTCAAAGCCCTTAGATAGCAATATCCACTAAGCTAACATATGGAATTGTTTTAAGATGGTCATAGAATGGATCGTCTAGCCATTTCATTTGGATTTTTTTTTTTTACCCCTGTAGGTATAAAAAAGTATATGAAAATGATTTGATGAAACATTGAATTTGGCCTTTACTGCGTTAGCCTATAGAAAGGTTTTGAAGTGTCTGTCTTCTAGCTGATGAGATATAAGAAAACTCTGGCGTTTTTAGACCCATGTTTCATCACGTTATCCGTGGCACATTTTACCCCCCACACACTTTTTGCAATTTCTACAGCCTGATACTGGGTTACCTTCAGACAACTCCCCTGGAACTTGTCTCGGCTTTCGATATTGGTGACATATTATGTCATTTGTGGCTCCAACGGTTTGGTCTGGACTGTCGGTTTTGTGAGAAGACCTCTTCAAAATAAGGACATCCAGAACAGAGAGTTCAGATGACTTTTTTAAAACTTTTGGATGTCATACAACACTGTTGTGTTCGTGAGAGTCTCATCTTTTTATGGTAGTGACTTATTAGTTTGTAGCTCAAACGGTTCGGATTTTACAGACGATTTTGTGATGATTTTCTTGTCCGGATCTTGTCATGCGTAGAAATGAGCCCCATGTTATGGAATAGGCAGAAAGAGGCGATTAAGCTGCGGCCACTACAAGAAACGGTAAGTCTCTAGCATAAACACACAGGGGCCATTCCATATTCAAAATGATGTCACTGTGTGACGCACCGGTGTGTCAATCAACTCTAGGAGGTTTTAAAGGATTTTACAAAGATTCATATTCAAACTATTCAAATTCAATTTCCCATTTCAGACTCAAAGCAATGACTATTTTAGTTAGTAAAACTTACTAACACAGGCTGGTGGTAAAGCTAGCTAAGCATTGGCACAATGTCAACATGTTTTCGAACTCGGTCAATAATTGTTACAAAATTGTCATAAAACTTATGAAACATTTAGGTAACAATGTTTTTTCATCATTTTGAGACTTACATTGCGCTTTTGCACATTACAAAACTTTATAAAAATGAAAAGTAAAGAGATAGACGTAGCATGTGGCCTACATTTTGGCTGCAGACAGAGAGGGAATCGTTGTCCCAAAGGCGGGAAGGCAGGTGGCAAGCTTACGTCCAGAATATGCACATAATATGCCCATGCATTGGGCTAATTGTAGACCGATTTTTGCGAGAGTGAAAGTAGTGAGCACATACAGTTGAAGTCTGAATTTTACACACACCTTAGCCAAATACATTTAAACTCAGTTTTTCACAATTCCTGACATTTAATCATAGTAAAAATTCCCTGTTTTAGGTCAGTTAGGATCACCACTTTATTTTAAGAATGTGAAATGCCAGAAATGCCAATAGTACAGAGAATGATTTATTTCAGCATCACATTCCCAGTGGGTAAGTAGTTTAGATACACTCAATTAGTATTTGGTAGCATTGCCTTTAAATTGTTTAACTTGGGTCAAACATTTTGGGTAGCCTTCCACAAGCTTCCCACAATAAGTTGGGTGAATTTTGGCCCATTCCTCCTGACAGAGCTGGTGTAACTGAGTCAGGTTTGTAGGCCTCCTTGCTCGCACACGCTTTTTCAGTTCTGCCCACAAATGTTCTATAGGATTGAGGTCAGGGCTTTGTGATGGCCACTCCAATACCTTGACTTTGTTGTCCTTAAGGCATTTTGCCACAACTTTGGATGAATGCTTGGGGTCACTATCCATTTGGAAGACCCATTTGACTTCCTGACTGATGTCTTGAGATGTTGCTTCAATATATCCACATAATTTTCCTCCCTCATGATGCCATCTATTTTGTGAAGTGCACCAGTCCCTCTTGCAGCAAAACACCCCCACAACATGATGCTGCTACCCCATGCTTCCACGGTTGGAATGGTGTTCTTCGGCTTGCAAGCATCCCCCTTTTTCCTCCAAACATAACGATGGTCATTATGACCAAACAGTTATATTTTTGTTTCATCAGACCAGAGGACATTTCTCCAAAAAGTACGATCTTTGTCCCCATGTGCAGTTGCAAATCGTAGTCTGGCTTTTTGATGGTGGTTTGGAGCAGTAGCTTCTTCCTTGCTGAGCGGCCTTTCAGGTTATGTCGATATAGGACTTGTTTTACTGTGGATATAGATACTTTTGTACCTGTTTCCTCCAGCATCTTCACAAGGTCCTTTGCTGTTGTTCTGGGGTTGATTTGCACTTTTTGCACCAAAGTACATTCATCTCTAGGAGACAGAACGTGTTTCCTTCTTGAGCGGTAAGACGTCTGCGTGGTCCCATGGTGTTTATACTTGCCTGCTATTGTTTGTACAGATGAACGTGGTACCTTCATGAGTTTGGAAATTGCTCCCAGGGATGAACCAGACTTGTGGAGGTCTACAATTCTTTTTCTGAGGTCTTGGCTGATTTCTTTTGATTTTCCCATGATGTCAAGCAAAAAGGCACTGAGTTTGAAGGTAGGCCTTGAAATACATCCACAGGTACACCTCCAATTGACTCAAATGATGTAAATTAGCCTATCAGAAGCTTCTGAAGCCATGACATCATTTTCTGGAATTTTCCAAGCTGTTTAAAGGCACAGTCAACTTAGTGTTTGTAAACTTCTGACCCACTGGAATTGTGATACAGTGACATTGTCACGCCCTGACCTTAGTTCCTTGTTTATGTCTCTATTTTGGTTTGGTCAGGGTGTGAGTTGGGGTGGGCATTCTATATTTTGTTCTATGTTTTGTATTTCTAGGTGTTTGGCCTAGTATGGTTCCCAATCAGAGGCAGCTGTCAATCATTGTCTCTGATTGAGAACCATACTTAGGTAGCCTGTTCCCACCTGTGTTTGTGGGTAGTTGTTTTCTGTTTTGTGTATTGCACCTTGCAGAACTGTTTGTTTGTCGTTTTGTTGTTTTTGTTCAAGTGTTCGTATTTATTAAAAGTATTATGAATACTTACCACGCTGCACCTTGGTCTTCTTCTCCTTCTCCCGACGACGTTCGTTACAGAAATAAGTGAAATAATCTGTCTGTAAACAATTGTTGGAAAAATTACTTGTGTCATGCACAAAGTTGATGTACTAACCGACTTGCCAAAACTATAGTTTATTAACAAGAAATTTGTGGAGTGGTTGAAAAACGAGTTTTAATGACTCCAACCTAAGTGTATGTAAACTTCCGACTTCAACTGTACATTTGTTTTGTTTTTGTACTGCCCCCCTCCTGGGAATTGAACCCACAATCCTGGGGTTGCAAGTGTCATGATCTACCAACTGAGCCGCACAGGAAAATAACCTTGTAACAGTGTAAACTCAAGTTTTATTAAGACCCTAGTAACGTTTATTAACTAAGTTGGAAATGTGTTGACATTAGGCTACCAGTGCATAGCTAGCCATATAGCTAACTAGCTACATTAGTGAATGATGGGGAAATGCTAGCTAGCTAGCTTTATCACCTTGTGTTTTTACTAACTAAAATAGTTATTGCTTTGAGTCTGAAATGTGGAATTGAATTTGAATAGTTTGAATATGAATCTTTGTCAAATCCACGGCTGTCATCCTGTTCTTCCTCTGAAGAGGTGTAGCAAGGATCGGACCAATACGCAGCGTGGTAGGTGTCCATGTTTTAATAGGGAAAACTGAACATGAACACAACTTTCAAAAACAATAAACGTGAACAAACCGAAACAGTCCCGTGTGGCACAAACACTGACACAGGAAACAATCACCCACAAAATACCCAAAGAACATGGCTGCCTAAATATGGTTCCCAATCAGAGACAACGATAAACACCTGCCTCTAATTGAGAACCAATCTAGGCAACCATAGACTTACATAAACACCTAGAATGAACACAACCCCATAAATCTACAAAAGAAACCTAGACAGTACAAACACCCTAGACGAGACAAAAACACAAAAACCACCCTCGTCACACCCTGACCTAACCAAAATATTTAAAGAAAACAAAGAATACTCAGGTCAGGGCGTGACAATTAAAGAAAAAATGTTATCCTGTCTCCTGTTAAATCCATCCAACTGAAAAATGTTCTCCTGTCTCCTTATTTCTCCTGGTTAGCCTATTGTCCTCAAAGGTTGTTACATTGTAACTACATAGTAATTTTAAAGGTTTCTTGCTCCTGGGTAGGTAGATGATAATTATAACTATAAGTAAGTATATCCTACGTAACGTCATTGTTCTTAAATTACACTTGATTCAGTATAGCCTTTGAGCCAGGTCATAACATAGAAATAAACAATAGAAAATGACTGGTAGTTAATGACAGGATGTGCCTTGTTACAATTGTTATTACCAGGTCCTAGTCTATTTGTCAACTCTGGATGTGGATTAAATAGTAGTGGCACCTTGTAGTTACATGTAACGAGGTCAGATTTTGGTTTGAGTTATTAGTATGGTGACTCAAAACTAATAACATCAGTAGTTGCACATGTGGAATAACCTTCTGCAAATGAGTGTGTAATTATACATTCCTTGTAATGACACAGTAAAACCTATGCAACTACTATGTTGTTAACACATTTATTACTGTGTTAGTTACATAGTAGTATGGAGCTTATTGTAAAGTGTTACCGGGAGGCCTTTCAGAGTCTAATTTCCTTTCAGAATTGAAAAGGGAAAATATTAAATAACAGCTATTAGAATGAATCCCCATTTGGATGTATCAGATTCTTTTTTGGAAGCCAGGCAAACAGATATCTCCTATCCACACCTAAAATACTATTAGTGCTGGCATTGTGTCATGCAACCCCTACTCTCCAGCTTGGGTCCTGTCAGCTAATGACTCTGTGCCCTGCTGTTCATACAGACCCATTTATACCAAACCAGGGCGTATCAACTCTCCAGAGAGAGGAGACGGGGATGGGGGCTCAATTCTGGTAATATTCTCAGTTTCAGTAACCCAATTGACCCCTACATTCCCTTCAAAGGCACAAAATGAGTCAGCTCCACAGACATCAAATGTAATAAAAATCTGTACTTGCAGACCTTGCCAATTGAACAGGCTCTTGTTTCAGTCAATACTCTCATGAAGATGAAAATAAATAAATGATGCTTTCATGAAAACTAGATTATGTCTGAGAAGCACCAGTTTAGTCTGGAATCAACATACAGAGGAATCTTATGATTGTTACTCTTTTTCAAATTAAAGTTTGTTTATATTGATCTATTCAAATGAGTACCCCAAAATACCATTATTATCTGAGCAAATTTGTGGATGATTTGTGTAGGTCATATAAATAAAATGATCATATTATGACTTTCTCTAATTAGTGCTCTGACTTTACCCTGAAAGCAAGCCTTGAGCAAATGGGAATTGTTCACATGTCAACTAAAATGCACACTACATTTTTGGAAATACTGATAAGCGATCCCATTAAAAACATTTTTTTTATATACTTCCCCCTGGATAATTTATTTCCTTATCTGACACTTGTCAACACCCCCTCTAAAATAATAAGATAACTCCTGATTATGCATGTCTGTTTCAAAAGATATTGACTATTACTATGCACCATAGTGTAAACACCATAGCGTGGGAAGTAGGGGTGCTGAGGGTGCTGCAGCACCCCCTGAAAAATCAGAATGATCAAACATTTCTTTTTTTTATATATATATATATATATATATTAAAAAGAAAAATCTCACAAAAGTAGTGCACTGGGCCTTTACTACTCCTGTATTACTGGACCAATACAGCCATCTGTAGAGTGGGCTATGTTTATTTTTTATGTGAAAAATGTATAGTTTCACAAATGAGGTGTACTGGGCCTTTGCTAGTCCTGTATTAGCGACTGATGGGCTTCTGTAGTGCGGAACCATACACGGATCCGTCTGCATCATATTCTAGTCCTATATTAATCAAGCATGTAATTTCAATGATGAAGATAAGGACAACGTATTTCATTTAACTGTTGAAAGCGAAGAAGGAATGAAGAAACAGAGAGAGAACGAGGAGGTAACATAATATACACGTTACACAACATTAGCGGAAATATTATGAAAGGTACTTATGAGTCAGCCTGCTGCCCGCACTCATGCGTCAGCCCATAGCCCCCCCCCCCTTATTGCTGCAAAAATCGCAGCACCTCCAAGCATCTTCCCGCAGCTATGGTATTCACCATGCTTGGGGTGTATATGGTCTTTCATTTGTGCAGTGATTTTGGAACTGCAGTGTCTGTAGCCTTCTCCTGCACAACAAAAAAGTCCTTCACACACAATACTCCTTAGCTAGATGTAAAATATGTAAAGAATAGCTCTAGAAAAATATTTATTATGCCACTTTATTGTTTTAGTTAGCTAGAACAATTCTGATGAAAGGGGGGTGGATTACACTGGGAAAAGTTTGGTTGTGTTGCAAAAATTTATGAAAACAAAAATTTGCTTTTTGGTTTTAATTTAAGGTGTGGTTAAGGTTAGAGTTAGGGTTAGGGTTAGAGTTAGGGTTAAAATCCGATTTTAAGAAGAGAAATTGTAGAAATAGGTTGAGTTTAGCCATAACTATGACTTTGTGATTGTGGTAACTAGTGACAACTGAAAAGTTCCCTATCTTTTCATTTTTCTTGTAACTTCTGTTGGCTCCCCCACTGGAGGTTAGTGCTCTCTGATTGGCTCAAAGTCAAGTTCTCGGACCACTGACAAGCATTGCTATTCTACAAGTAGAAACAACAGGTTTGTCAGTACCAGGTCGGTACACAGCAGGGACGTCTTTTGTTCTAGCAAGAGAAGGAACTGTCTTCCACTGTGCTAAGTACCTAGAGTATCTGTAGTCAGATTTCTCTGTGTGTCTGTAACATTAGTCACTCTCACTCAGATATCATTAACATGGCATAAGGCAAAATGTGTAGAATTGCAGGAAATTGGCTTTAAAACTGCAAAAAAGTCTCTCCACCCCATGGTAAAATGTGAAGAACTGCAGGAAATTTGCTTTAAAACAGCAAAGATGTCTCTCTGCCTCTTGGGAAAATGTGTAGAACTGCAGGAAATTAACTTTAAAACGTACATGTTTCTCTCCGCCGTCAAGAGGGGAGGCTAGAGACGGCCCTGCCTGGATGGTTTCCAAAACCTCAACTGTATGTGGAGCCCTGACACACACAGACATTCCTGTACCATTGTTGCCTCTTCAGAAAGTTGGTTTCTTTTTGGTAAATTACACATTACTCTTTGAATAAACCAAGATGATAAATAAATACAAAGTGTAAACCAAAAACTAACGTGACCAGGTAAATTTTTTCACTGGCACTCCATGCGACCAATTTAAAAGGTGTGTTTCACTGCCAAGTCAAACAGTCGCAAGTGCCACTATTTTGGCAGCAGTATCAAACCCTGGAGAGTGAGAGGGTAAGACTGGGTGATAGAGTGAATGAGAAAGTGTGTAAAGGAATGACTGAGTGAGAGAATTTGTGTCCTCTTTGTGTACTCTACCCTTTGAGTTCCATCTCACACCTGTTCCACTGGAGGCCTATCTGGCATTGCCTCTTGCTCTCGTGTCCCTCATGTGTGTGTAAGAGAGATTGAGGGATAGAGAGAATTTGGACTGGAGTTTGGAGGACTTGAAACTTTGACATGCTAAATCTCTGAATCAGCACACACACACACACACACACACACACACACACACACACACACACACACACACACACACACACACACACACACACACACACACACACACACACACACACACACACACACACACACACACACACACACACACACACACACACACACACACACACACACACACACACACACACACACACACACACAGACTAATCCTGAGCTTAATTATGTTTCTCTGAACCAGTAGCCCAAAGGTGAAAACAACTAGTGCATTGCTGCTAATGCCAAAAAACAATTAGGACCAGTCTAATTAGTCCTCCTGTTCCTGATTGGGTTTTATTATTGTAAAAATGAAGTGATGTTGGAAATTACAGCAGCGTGGGATTGATTGAGCAGGTAAAATAGTGAGCATGAGCATCTTCTTTGTGTGAGTATTTTATGTTTTATTGATTGTAATGTGCCGTCTGCTGACTGGCACAGATCCAGATTTATGGATTCAGCTCCTCTGTCTAATTTGCCGTTACTTAAAGAGAACAATCAGCTTCGATACGTGGCGGGCACCGTTACACCGAAAACACAATGCACTGCAAAGTGCTTCAGAGATCCATGAAGCCCATTTTGTTCAGTAGCTATGCCTCATACTGACCACGCCACTGACCACGCCACAAACTCCATTTGTCTGGACCGGGTTGATCTAAATGGCGTCGCCACCATCATCTGCGTCAATTGAGTACACTGCCAAAAAAATGCCCATTCTGTTTTCCTTTATTGCATACTTTCTCATATTCCAACCAGGTTTAAATGTTCTGTGTGAATTTGAATGGATGTGGGTGCTGGGTGGCTGGTTAGTAGGTGGTGGAAGTGAATGTACTAATGTGTTTCCTCTACATTTCCACTGACACAGGCTGCTACAGACAGAGAGCCACAGGCTCTGACCAAAAGTAGCGCACCATATTGAATTTATTTCAATACCAATGACCAAAACTAAAGTGCATTACACAGAGAGTGAATAGTGCATGTGTCATTTGGTCTGGTCTGCCGTCTCCCCACAGTGTTGGAGCTGTGGACTCAGAGTTCCAGACGGGAAGGGGCCTGGTGATGAATCCCTTCCCCATAGCAGAGTGACGTGGCCGGGCTGGGTGACGCATGGTTCCTGTGTCTGCAGGAGATCAGGAGCCTGGATGCCCATTTCACCCAATTATAGTTCTAATCTCATTGAGGGATAGTGTGTGGAAGGTACCGATGGCCAATCAAATGAACCCCCTGGAGATAAATAACCAATCTCATTATTGGCTTTGGGGCTCCAAGGAGCCAACAGGGCTTGCTGTGTGGCTTGTATCAGTTTGGTTAATTCACTTTCCTTGTTCTGGAGGCACTGTGCGTGTGTGTTAAAGTTTCCAAGTATACCATCTAAATGCCCACAGAGGTAACAGATGTTTTGCTGACAAGCTTGACGGGTATAAATAGTAAATTAATTAATTAAAATGGATCAGTTCCTGTAACATTATACATGTCTGGCATTTACAGACACACACACATACACACACACCACACCGAGTGTCACGCCCTGACGTTAGAGATCCTTTTAATTCTCTATTTGGTTAGGTCAGGGTGTGACTAGGGTGGGCAATCTATGTTTTCTATTTCTTTGTTGGCCTGGTATGGTTCCCAATCAGAGGCAGCTGTCTATCATTGTCTCTGATTGGGGATTATATTTAGGCAGCCTTTTCCCACCTGTTGTTTGTGGGATCTTGTTTTTGTGTAGCTGCCTGTGAGCAGCCCAGAACATCATGTTTCGTTTTCTTCTATATTGTTTGTGGTGAGTTTCATATTTATAAAACATTTGGAACTCTAGGTACGCTGCGCCTTGGTCCATTCATTCAGACGATCGTGACACCGAGGATGATATGTCACAACTGGGTGTAGAAAGAAATAGACATTCTATAAATAAATATGAACTACATTGAATGAATTGTAAATTGTGATGATGAAATTTATTAGAAAAGGCTCTCTGAATACTCATTATCATGGCTAGACCTACTCAATATTACCATGCAAATTCAAAACATTTCCTTATGAGCTAAAATAAACCTCTGATTTTGTGCAGGAAAAAGAGCATGTCAGTGGGGAAACTAAGGGGAGAATAGAGCAGAGATCCCAATCTGTTCATGGCACACTGTTCACACCCCTCTTGTTGGTGGAGAACATTTTGCAGGTTTAAAGCTTATTTCCTGCAATTTTACACATTTTGTCATGCGGTGCAAAGAACTTTTAGCAGTTTTAACAAAATGTCTTGCAATTCTATACATTGCTAATGTGTATCCATGTGATATTTGTGTGACAAAAAATGTAAACAGTATTGTCACGTCCGTCGTAGTGAGGAGACCAAGGCGCAGCGTGATCTGAATACATTCTTCTTTTAATTAATAAGGAAGAACACAGAAACAAACTAACAAAGTAACAGCAACTAACGTTAAGCTATATAACAGAGTGCAGACATGCAACTACACATAGACAACTACCCACAAAACCTAAATGGAAAATGGCAACCTAAATAGGATCCTCAATCAGAGACAACGATAAACAGCTGCCTCTGATTGGGAACCAATTCAGGCCACCATAAACCTACATTACCTAGACATACAAAAATCCCCATAGATAAACAAAAACCCTAGACAATGCAAAAACACACATACCCACCCTCGTCACACCCTGACCTGACCAAAATAAAACAGAAAATATAGAAAACTAAGGTCAGAGTGTTACAGTACCCCCCCCCCCCCCTCCCTATAGGGGAGGGTCTGGGTGGGCATTTCTCCGCGGTGGCGGCTCTGGTGAGGGACGTAGACCTACCCCGGACTGGGGACTCTCATAGCGGACCCCGGACTGGGGACCCTCGTAGCGGGCCCCGGACTGGGCTGGGGCTGGAGCCCCCAGGCCCCGGAAAAAAAACACTACTAAAGAACACCAATAATAATAAGAGACTTGCTTGGGCCAAGAAACACGAGCAATGGACATTAGACCGGTGGAAATCTGTCCTTTGGTCTGGAGTCAAAATTTTAGATTTTTGGTTCCAGCCGCCGTGGTGTGGGTGACTGGATGATCTCCTCATGTGTGGTTCCCAAATGAAGCATTGAGGAGGAGGTGTGATGGTGTGGGGGTCCTTTGCTGGTGACACTGTCAGTGATTCATTTGGAATTGAAGGCACACAACCAGCATGGCTACCACAGCATTCTGCAGTGATACACGATCCCTTCTGTTTTGTTCTTAGTGGGACTATCATTTGTTTTTTCTACAGGACAATGACCCAACACACCTCCAGGCTGGGTAAGGCTCCAGGCTGGAGGCTTCTTGCCATGGATCATCACTAGAGGCTTCGTACCATGGATCATCACTGGAGGCTTCGTGCCATGGATCATCACTGGAGGCTTCGTGCCATGGATCATCACTGGAGGCTTCTTGCTATGGATCATGGCACGAAGCGACGATCCCCAGTCCGGAGCCTCCAGCAACGATCCCCAGTCCGGAGCCTCCAGCGACGATCCCCAGTCCGGGGCCTCCAGCGACGATCCCCAGTCCGGGGCCTCCAGCAACGCCCTCCAGTCCGGGGCCTCCAGTAAACAATTGTTGGAAAAATTACTTGTGTCATGCACAAAGTAGATGTCCTGTCCGACTTGCCAAAACTATAGTTTGTGTGGTTGAAAAGGAGTGGTTGAAAAAGGAGTTTTAATGACTCCAACCTAAGTGTATGTAAACTTCCGACTTCAGCTGTACATATGTAATAGCCCTACTACTTAGCTAATTAATGGCCTAATACCTAGCTTCTTACTTCGGCTCAGGCTACACATCTCTAGCCTCTCTCTTCCAGCTGAGCAATGATGCGCGATTAAAGGCATAGAACATTTGCTCTCTCGCCAATCACTTTAAACTGAGTCTGGAATGACTGCATTTCGTGCTTTTCTAGTCTATGTATTTAGCCATAAATTGGGGAGACTTTCACGTGAAATCCCAGGAAAAGCTACAGTATAGGCTACAAAAGCTATAGAACATTTATTTTTTGGATTGTTTTATATTAGGTCTAATAGCCTTTTCTTGGAGAGAAGTAGGCATGCTCTTGCTAATTGCTGAATGTAAAATAGGCCTATGACAAATTAATTGTCGGGGAAAGTAGGCGTGAGAGTTGATGTGATCACTTTGGCCAGTGATGATAACATTGTTGCACTGATGCATTGCAAATGGTTGCAGATGGAGAGATGAGCACAGCAACAGAAAAGATCCAAACGAATTGACAATCATTAGAAAAATGGAAATCACTTGCAAATCACTTGAGCAACAAGGCAAGCAATGGCATGTTGTAAAATATGTTCAGGTTAAAACAGCGCTTGTTGTTGAATTGCTACATTTGAGTTTGAGTTTCTATATTATTTTTTAATGACATGTACATTGAAGTAATATTTGCAGTTGTCACACCCTGAAGCACTGAATGGTCTGTGTTAGCATCTCATTAATAGGCCTACAGCATAGCTGCGGGAAGTAGGGGTGTTGAGGGTGCTGCAGCGCCCCCCTGGAAAATCTGAATAAATACAAAAATATGAATACAAATAAAACATTTATGAAAAAAAAAATTGCACAATAGTTGTGCATTTGGCCTTTAAAAATATACAACAAAAGGTGCAAAGTTATGGACAAAGACCCAAAACATCCACATATTTTTTTTTTTTTTTCATAAAATAATATGGAAACAACCACTTTTTGTGCAGTATTAATTTACCATCCTTACAAACCACTTAATATACATGTACATTACTGTATTGTACATACTGTAGGCTGGTCATCTAGGTTTGTACCTGTAGATTTTGCGTCACCATGAAGAAAAACAATCCACAATACAGTAATTGAGTACATTTGGACATCAAGTGGTTTGTGATGATGTGATGTGATGATGTAGCTCAGTTGGCAGAGCATGGCGTTTGCAACACCGGGGTTGTGGGTTTGATTCTCACGTAGAAAAAGTATGAAAATCTAATTTGATTTATCACATGTGCTGAATACAACAGGTATACCTTTCTGTGAAATGCTTACTTACAAGCCCTTAACCAACAATGCAGTTCAAGAAATAGAGTTAAGAACATTTTTACTAAATAAAATAAAAAGTAACACAATAAAATGACATTACAATAAAGAGGCTATATATAGGGGTTACCAGTACAGAGTCAATGTGCGGGGGTACAGGTTATTCGATGTAGTTTGTACATTTGGGTTAAAGTGACGATGCATAGATAATAAACAGCGAGTAGGAGCAGTGTGAAAACAAAGGGGGCGGGGGGTCAATGTAAATAGTCTGGGTGGCCATTTGATTAATTGTTCAGGAGTCTTGGGGTAGAAGCTGGAGCCTTTTTGACCTAAAATGCATGCACTCAGTGCTTGACTTGGGATGGAAGAAGTGCAGGATCTATGTTTTTCCTAGTCGGTCCATTAGACTATGTTCCCTGAAATTCACAAATTACATTATACTATAGAGACCTCTGATTAACCACTGTTAAGTGTTCATATTTAAAACGTGTGCCTTCATGAATTACATTAACAAAAATGATGCAACTAATTTCTATGACTTTTCATGACCTTACAAACTCTAATTTTACAATTTGGAACAGTGCATCCAGCGCATTCAGACTGACATATTTTCAATCTGCGCAATCTTTAACAGTCTATTGTCAGGCACAGATTCACAGACGAGCGGCAAATAAACTTGAACAAAGCGAAATCAGGAAATTAATACCCAGTCTCTGTTGCTATTCAATGCATATCCCGCCTTCATTCCACTTTGATCAACCTTTTTTGCCTATGTGTGAATCTGGGCCAGCCATAGTCTACTTTGCTTTATAGATGAGCCAGTATGCAATTCCCCAAAAATTTTAAGTCAAGCACTGCTCACAACTGTAAATTGCTCTGGATAAGAGCATCTACTAAACATTTTAAAGGAATTAATAGACTATTTAAGTTTTCACATAAAAATAAGTTGCGTTTGCAAAGTATTTAAAGACACTGGAAAACATGCAGTATATCAAGCAAGTATTTTTATATTCCACAAGCATTATCAGATGTTTTGTACAGATAATTATCAGACCCAAGCTAAAAATGCTGCTAAACACTCAAATACATTTAGTAGTAAACAATTTCTGTACTTAGAACATTCTTGTAAATTCCTTTTTTATCAGGTTTTTGTTTGGTAGACCTTATTTGTTTTATTGATATTTGTCAGTAAAACTCATTAATGCAACTGTTTATGTCATTTCTTTGTGTTCTATGGTAGCACTGGTTGTCTTGTAAAGAAAATGGTAAAACTCTTCAATGTGAGGCTTAATGTGAGGCTTAATATGAGGACAGAGCAAGCAGATTAATGTCAGTTGTTTCAGTGTGAGAGAACTGGAAACATGACAGTCAATAAAAAGCCCTATTGCTAATCTCTTTATGCAGCAAAAAATTGCAATGCCCAATTGACACCCACACTAAGTAACAGGTACAAGAGCATCAGATATACTTGCTCAATGAATCATGCTCCACCTTTCCTCCCCTCCTCCATCTTTCTCAGTCTCTTCCTAGCATGCAGCAAAAAATCGCAATGCCCAATTAACACCCACACTATGTCACAGGTACAAGAGCATCAGATATATTTGCTCAATGAATCATACTCCACCTCTCCACCCCTCCATCTTTCTCAGTCTCTTCCTAGCTGGAGCTCACACGCGGTGCCTCGTGTGAGCGGCTCAATGTGTTGTGGTCGGCAGAGCAATGCTGCTTAATAATGACATGGACTCCCATTGGGGGAGATTGCGTGTGTGTGTGTCTGTGTGTCGGCTTGGAGAACTACAGCGGTGATGGGCTCGCTACAGAATACATACGGTCTTCTTAGACACGGGGTCATGTCACCTCGATTAGCCTATCTGTAGTATATATCCTCTCATTCCAGAAATGAATCATTGGGCAGCACTTAGTGGGATTGCCTGCATTATATCACCAGGTTGAATCAACACCCCCTTCTTTGGTATCTAGCCCTCCCTCCCTCCCTCTCTCCATCTCTCCATCCCTTCTTTCCTCCTCCGTTTCCTCCCTCTTTCACTGCCCTTGTCTCTGATGCTTCGACTTCTGCTGACTCACTCTTAAGACACGATAGGTTGCTCTCCGGGGGGCTCCCATGCCTTCTTCCCCTCATCCTCTTTTCCCTCTGTCTTCTCTTCCGCCTTGTCTTCCGTCTTTTCGGGTCTTCAGCTAGAAGAGTCCCAGGGCATAGTGCTATCTCTGAGGTACGCCAGGATGCTGCCTGCCTGCCCTGCGTGTGTGAGAGGAGCAGAGCTGCAGCTGCCACTGATCATTACACAGATCCTGCTGCAGCTAAAGCGTTCATCATACAAAGGTTTTATATCTACGTTCAGTATGATTGTATTACAGAAGAGATATTTGGTATTGCTGTTCATTATTATAGCGCACACGCTGTGAATGCATTCCCCACATATTGTTTAGAAGCTTGCTACAATGTGTATATCAAACTCTAGATTATTCTCATCTAAGCAGAAATCACAACATTATGATGGCATCCTGTGTCTAGTGACCTAGCTCAGAGACCTGCCCCCTATAGCACAGGGAAGAGTGGTCTGCACTCAGCAGTTGAGTTTATTGATTTCCTATTCCTCTGCTCTCAGTAAAATATGAGATGATGATGATGATGATGATGAGGTATGGATTACGTTGAGGATATTGAACCAGTAAGATAGGGCTGGATGGTGTGTCACGGTGAAGGTTAAAGAATAGGGCATAATGGGCAATGGACTCTGCAGAAAAAACATGTATTTCACACCTTTGAATACCCTTAGTTGCTCCGTGTCTTCCCAATTGACACTGAAAACGAGCTCCTGATCAGTGAGCAGCACCTAACAATGTGAAGACAGAAATAATTTTCAGCATGAAAGGACACATTTTACACTATTTTGTTGAATTTAATTAGTTATACATCTCCATTGGCTGTTACCTTTACAGATGTTCTTCCTGGGGTCCACACAAATAACATATTATGAAACAGTCATACAGAATGAAAGGAATAAAAATAAATGCAAAATATCTGGATGAAGATGTCTCTGGAAAACAAACTAATAGTTTTTCAGCCACTTTCAGAACTAATGCTGTTTCCACCACTTCTACGTTTAGCAGTATGTTTCTTTATGAACTACATCCTGTACACACGTCTTATTCTGGAATAATCTACCTGTTAGGAGACATAGTCGACCTAGTGTTCTATCAGTACCCACAACTATAAAATATATTTTATTTGACCACAAGAAAAAACAAAGCATGTTTGTATGATACTGTGTAAAAACTGCAATGCAAATTCTGTTGAATTGGTATAAGACCCTTTTCAGCTGAGTGGACATTACATATTTTCGCTAGGTGGGCTCCGGATGTGGCTCTATACTGACAGCTTCTGCTGAGCACATGGTGGGCTAGGGCGGGCAGCTCCTCTCTCTCCTCTTCCTTAAGACCAGCCAGATGCAGAGACAGCTGTGGAAGTGTTTGATTCAATACCTCACTGCCTCCAGCAGTAGCCTCAAAGTGTTAGGATGTTCACTGATTCCCATCTATCCAGTTCGACCTGGCCCATACGCACCCCCAGCACCTAGAGAGGCTGCCCTGTTTGTGCCTGACAGAAAATAAACTCTAGCCTGCTCAATAACTGGGCATAGGGGACCTCCATGTATTCCAAGGTGGTTCAGGTCTCCATTGGGCTCCCGATTGGCACAGCAGTCTAAGGCACTGTATCTCAGTGCAATAGGTGTCACTACAGTCCCTGGTTTGAATCCAGGCTGCATCACATCTGGCCGTGATTGGGAGTCCTAGGCAGTCATTGTAAATAAGAATTTGTTCTTTACTGACTTGCCTAGTTAAATAAAGGTTCAATTTAAAAATGGTGACCTATATACCTACCATGGTCTTGGATGTGCTTCTGCCAGTGTGGAACATTACCCAGTCACTACTAGGTATAAATCCTCAGGGAATAGATGTGTTCTGAATCAATGGACTGTCAGTGTGAGGGTCTGTGTAGAGCAAACACACAATAGTGTTTGTGTAACTGTCATGTGATTTCTGTCAGCAGGTCTCTCAAGGTTGTCTTTGTGCTTTATCTGTTATTGAACAGGACGGTGGGTACCGGCCTCGGGCTACCGCACTTATTCTACATTTTATAACGTAGTAAAATCTATTTGACTAAAATCTATTTGAAACACCCCATGGAGGAGTGAAAGCTCTGTTCTCTTTCCACTGACTGAAGCTTCACAGTGATTTTAAATGAAATATTTTTCCTCGATTCATCTGGTTCCTCATGTGGACATCTTGTCTGTCTTGTTGAGACTTGTCCCTGATGACAACCATCAGTGGTGATGGATGGACATATGAATTTAGAGATAATATGA
This sequence comes from Salvelinus fontinalis, assembly GCF_029448725.1. Classification (NCBI taxonomy): domain Eukaryota; kingdom Metazoa; phylum Chordata; class Actinopteri; order Salmoniformes; family Salmonidae; genus Salvelinus; species Salvelinus fontinalis. Next base: position 59,994,197 of record NC_074665.1, on the reverse strand, counting down.
GCTGTCTAGTCTTTTCCTGGCCTCAAATGTAGTCTACGGTATTGTCTAATAATGATTATTTAAAAGATTGGACCCATATTTTTAGTCTCTGTAAAAGTTATAGGCCTACTGCAAATGCTAATCTGAAAAGCTGACTCGTTCATTTACAGAATTCATGACTTGGAGATGATCATTTCTTGAATGAAATGCAATCAAGGAAGCGCACTGCAGGATAATTACTTGTTAACGTGTTCTAGTCAGTCCATCACTATAGTTTCTAGTTTTAATGTCACGTTCACAAGTACAGTGAAATTGCTTTCTTGAAAGCTATACCCAACATTGCAGTATAGTAGTTCCTTTTGTGTTGGTATGACAACACATTGCTGGAGGCTTGTCCTGGGAACCTGGGGAGAAAACATCCTTGTGACTTTATTGATCCACTTTTATTTCTATGGGGTGAAATGAAGAACAAAGTGAACTCAAATAGAAAAGCTTTTTCATCACTTCCTCTTCAAGGTGAGGATGTTTTATTGCCTCTCACACCAGATTGCCTCATTACATTTCAGTCCTGCATTTCTCAGATGATATTTTATGAGCATCACTTGATACAATTCAGAGACAACACAGAGAATATAGAATGTACTGTACTTCATGGTTCTTTGAGAGAGTGAATTTGTGTGTGCATGGGTGTGTTTTAAGGATTAAATGAAATTATTTTATTTAACTTCGCAAGTCATTTAAGAACAAATTCTTATTTACAATGATGACCTACCCCGGACGAAGCTTAGCCAATTGTGCGCTGCCCTATGAGACTCCCAATCACAGCCAGATGTGATACAGCCTCGATTTGAACCAGGGACTCTAGTGACACCTCTTGCACTGAGATGCAGTGCCTTAGAATGCAGCGCGTCTTGGGAGACAAATGAAATGACAAATAAAATTCATCAAGAACTTGACATATAAAATAAATTTAATTTGATTTTGTAACAATAAGGCAATCAGAAGATAGTGGCCGTTTCTGAATAACCATACTTGCGTTCTTAATAGTAGTCCGTTTCATCATGTGAAAAAATTATGATTAATAGTATGTGTCACGTTCCTGACCTGTTTTCTGTTGTTTGGTATGTGTAAAGACAGTGGTGGAGTGGTGTCCTCGTCCATCGCCGGAGCCGCCACCGCGGACAGATGCCCACCCAGACCCTCCACTTGAGTTGTAGGGGTGCGCCCGGAGTTCGCACCTTGAGGGGGGGGGGGGTTCTGTCACGTTCCTGACCTGTTTTCTGTTATTTGGTATGTGTTTAATTGGTCAGGGCGTGAGTTTGGGTGGGTAGTCTATGTTATGTGTTTTCTATGTTGGGTTAATGGGTTGCCTGGTATGGCTCTCAATTAGAGGCAGGTGTTTGGCGTTTCCTCTGATTGAGAGTCATATTAAGGTAGGTTGTTCTCACTGTTTGTTTGTGGGTGATTGTTCCTGTGTCTGTGTAATCCACATGGGACTGTTTCGTTTGTTCGTTCGTTTTAGGTAGTCTGTTCCTGCGTCCTTCGTCTAATTGTAAGTTCGTTTGTTTCAGGTCTGTTGCCTTCGTTTATTGTTTTGTAGTTTGTTCTAGTGTTTTGTCAGTGTTTCGTCTGTTTGTAATAAATCGTTATGTATTCAACACCCGCTGCGCCTTGGTCCGTTCATACACCACCAGACGAACGTTACAGAATCACCCACCAAACCCGGATCAAGCAGCGGGTTAACGGACAGCGCACGAAGCAGGATTTCTGGTCTTGGGAGGAAATCATGTAAGGAAAAGGACCATGGGCTAAAGTTGAAGTGAATCGCCGCCCATGGGAACAGCTGGAGGCAGCTCGGAGAGCGGAGGAAACCGGAGAGAGGAACTGGCGTTATGAGGGGATGTGTCTAGCACGGAAGCCCGAAAAGCCCGCAAGTACAACCCAAAAATTTCTTGGGGGGGGAGGGGCTAAGAGGTAGTGGGTCTAGGGCAGGTAGGAGACCTGCGCCCACTTCCCAGGCTAACCGTGGAGAGCGGGAGTACAGGCAGACACCTTGTTACGCAGTAGAGCGCACGGTGTCTCCTGTAGTGTGCATAGCCCGGTGCGGGTTATTCCACCTCCCCGCACTGGTAGGGCTAGATTGAGCATTGAGCCAAGTGCCATGAAGCCGGCTCTACATATCTGGCCACCAGTACGTCTCCTTGGGCCGGCTTACATGGCACCAGCCTTACGCATGGTGTCCCCGGTTCGCCTACATAGCCCGGTGCGGGTTATTCCACCTCCCCGCACTGGTCAGGCGACGGGGAGCATACAACCAGGTAAGGTTGGGCAGGTTCAGTGCTCAAGGGAGCCAGTACGCCTACACGGTCCGGTATATCCGGCGCCACCTTCCCGCCCCAGCTCAGTACCACCAGTGCCTACACCACGCACCAGGCTTCCAGTGCGTCTCCAGAGCCCTGTTCTTCCTCCACGCACTCTCCCTGTGGTGCGTGTATCAAGCTCAATGCCTCCAGTTTCGGCACCACGCATCAAGCCTCCTGTGCGTCTCCAGAGCCCTGTACGCACTGTTCCTTCTCCCCGCACTCGCCCTGAGGTGCGTGCCCTCAGCCCGGTACCTCCAGTTCCGGTACCAAGCACCAGGCCTATAGTGCGCATCGAGAGTCCAGTGTGCCCTGTTCCTGCTCCCCGCACTAGCCTTGAGGTACGTGTCTCCAGTCCGGTACCAACAGTTCCGGCACCACGCACCAGGCCTACTGTGGGCCTCAGCAGGTCAGAGTCGGCTGTCTGCCCAACGCCGCCTGCACTGCTCGTCTGCCCAACGCCGCCTGCACTGCTCGTCTGCCCAGCGCCGTCTGAGCCATCCGTCTGCCCAGCGCCGTCTGAGCCATCCGTCTGCCCAGCGCCGCCTGAGCCATCCGTCTGCCCAGCGCCGCCTGAGCCATCCGTCTGCCCAGCGCCGTCTGAGCCATCCGTCTGCCCAGCGCCTTCTGAGCCGTCCGTCTGCCCAGCGCCAGAGCCGCCAGCCAGTCAGGAGCTGCCAGAGCCGCCAGCCAGTCAGGAGCTGCCAGAACCGCCCTACAGTCATGAGCTGCTGCCCTCCAGTCATGAGCTGCTGCCCTCCAGTCATGAGCTGCTGCCCTCCAGTCATGAGCTGCTGCCCTCCAGTCATGAGCTGCTGCCCTCCAGTCATGAGCTGCTGCCCTCCAGTCATGAGCTGCTGCCCTCCAGTCATGAGCTGCCTTCCAGTCTGGAGCTGCCACTCAGTCTGGAGCTGCCACTCAGTCTGGAGCTGCCACTCAGTCTGGAGCTGCCACTCAGTCTGGAGCTGTCCCTCAGTCTGGAGCTGTCCCTCAGTCTGGAGCTGTCCCTCAGTCCGGAGCTGTCCCTCAGTCCGGAGCTGTCCCTCAGTCCGGAGCTGTCCCTCAGTCCGGAGCTGTCCCTCTGTCCGGAGCTGTCCCTCTGTCCGGAGCTGTCCCTCTGTCCGGAGCTGTCCCTCTGTCCGGAGCTGTCCCTCTGTCCTAAGCTACCTCTTTGTCCTGAACTACCTCTTTGTCCTGAACTACCTCTCTGTCCTGAGTTGTCTCCTCTATTGTAGAGGGGCGTTGGTGAAGGTTCCTGGACCATGGTCGGGGGCGAGGGTCGCCACTCAAGGGACGCTAAGGAGGTGGACAAAGACAGTGGTGGAGTGGTGTCCTCGTCCACCGCCGGAGCCGCCACCGCGGACAGATGCCCACCCAGACCCTCCACTTGAGTTGTAGGGGTGCGCCCGGAGTTCGCACCTTGAGGGGGGGGGGGGGGGGGGTTCTGTCACGTTCCTGACCTGTTTTCTGTTATTTGGTATGTGTTTAATTGGTCAGGGCGTGAGTTTGGGTGGGTAGTCTATGTTATGTGTTTTCTATGTTGGGTTAATGGGTTGCCTGGTATGGCTCTCAATTAGAGGCAGGTGTTTGGCGTTTCCTCTGATTGAGAGTCATATTAAGGTAGGTTGTTCTCACTGTTTGTTTGTGGGTGATTGTTCCTGTGTCTGTGTAATCCACATGGGACTGTTTCGTTTGTTCGTTCGTTTTAGGTAGTCTGTTCCTGCGTCCTTCGTCTAATTGTAAGTTCGTTTGTTTCAGGTCTGTTGCCTTCGTTTATTGTTTTGTAGTTTGTTCTAGTGTTTTGTCAGTGTTTCGTCTGTTTGTAATAAATCGTTATGTATTCAACACCCGCTGCGCCTTGGTCCGTTCATACACCACCAGACGAACGTTACAGTATGTGACATTTCGGAAATCAAGTATCCTTTAAATGCCCGGATACCATACTTAAAAGCTGATCCAACGAATATGAGAAACAACGCAATCGCACATGACACATTCTCAGTATGTGAATTTTATGAAATGTACTTTTTAGAAATTTTAGTTTGCTTTAAATGACAGGATGTTGTATTAATTTCAGCATTTCACATTTCATCTAATAGATGTCACTGCACACTTTTCAGGAATTTCAGAGCTACATTGGAAGAGGGGGTCTGCAAGTTTTGATAGCTATAGCTCTTTTATTTTACCTTTATTTAACTAGGCAAGTCAGTTAAGAACAAATTCTCAATTACAATGACGGCCTACCCCAGCCAAAACCTAGCCGGACAACACTGGGCCAATTGTGCACTGCTCTATGGGACTCCCAATCACGGCTGGTTGTGATACAGCCTGGAATCAAACCAGGGACTGTAGTGATGCCTCTAGCACTGAGATGCAGTGCCTTAGACCGCTGCGCCTCTCGGGAGCCCCACTCAAGTAAACAACAAAACAACTTGGAAGATGGCGAATAACAAAGCTTCTGCGGTGGTGTTCAAATATGTCATTTTTGTTCTCCTTAAAATGATCATGACTATTTAATCGTAACGTTACATCTTTGAAAACAGATCTGCAGCCTGCTGTCTGCTGCCTACCTTGCTATTAGCTAGCTACGTGCTTTAGTAGGACCACAAGGTATAACTGTTCGAACAGTAACGTTAGCTACAGGGTTAGCTACTTGCTGGGTGTTGAGCGACAACTTCATATTTAACATTAGCCTGATTAGTTACCGAGCTACTTGCTGCAAATACCAGGGCTTGTGCTCAAACTGTTACAGAGTTTGATGACAATACCAGGCATTTCATTCAGTGGTGAACACGGCAGGAGAAATGCTGCAAAAAAAGGTTTTGAGTAAATCATGCCACTAGCTAACATTAGTAATGCGGTAGCCTACATTCCTATTTTCCACAGAGGTGCTGGTCTCAACACTTCTCGTTTCTTCTAGTTCTCCTGATTTGTCACATTGGTTTATCTGTGTTGACATTCTTGTATTCCAGGTGACTAGCTCATGAAGCTGGTTGAGAGAATGCCAGGAGTGTGCAAAGCTGTCATCAAGGCAAAGGGTGACTACTTTGAAGAATCTCAAATATAAGTGTATTTTGATTTGTTTAACACTTGTTTGGTTACTACATGATTCCATATGTGTTATTTCATGGTTTTGATGTCTTCACTATTATTCTACAATGTAGAAAATAGTACAAATAATGAAAAACCCTTGAATCAGTAGGTGTGTCCAAACTTTTTACTGGTACTGTACATTGCAGTTGATTACCAAGACGACATTGAATGTTCCTTAGTGGCCTAATTGAATCGGCTTGAAAACCTATGGCAAGACTTGAAAACGGCTGTCTAGCAATGATCATCTGCCAACTTGACAAAGCTTGAATATTTTTTTGTAAGAATAATGTGTAAATATTGAACAATCCAGATGTGCAAAGTTCTTAGAGTTAATAGGTTTTCATATTATGTCTGCATAGGGAACACCCAAAACTGTGTTAACATTCCAATCATTTAAACATTCTGACTTTCTTTACTTTTACATATATGAATTTCAAACAGACAGGAGCTGGAACGGTTATTGTTAAGGATCGAGGCCCCATGACAAGTTGCAGTGATAAATGAGCCATGTTCTCTCTAATGTTTTTCAATTACAGGATATGCTTTGGGAGCTCCCAGAGCGGGAGCCCAGTGAATTCATTATGCTGCTGGTCATGGCTCCTATGGCAATTCCTCTTGGTTTGGAGGGAATGTGTAATATGGGCCACTCTAGCTCTCCCTTAGCTCTCTCTCTCTCAGCTCTCAGAGACTTGGCAGCTCTGCTTCTTTTGCACTATGCTTCTTTGGCACTCTTGTTTATTAGATTTTTGACAGATGGACAGGTAGTTAGCAAGGGCTTCAGACTGGCATTTAAATATTTTTGAAATATTTTGTGCCTCTGCTGATGATGGAGCAGTGCTTATTGTAAACGCTGGTGTTTTTACTTAGGATTGAAACTCCCTATTCCCATTTGACCAGTTCCTTGTCTTCTAGACAGCACAGCATTCAGCTTTAAGAGCTCAAGAGCATTACTCATTGAATGTGCTATTTATATGTCACATTTGACTGACTGCTGTGCCCCATTCAGGATGTCAGGCATGAGCATAGGAGACAAGGGGGGGGGGGGGGGGGGGGGGGGGGGGGACATGTTAGAAGCAGGTAAAATTGCCCCCCCCCCCCCCCCCAAAAAAAAAAAACATAAAAAAATGTTTTTATATATATATATTTTTTATAAACTAATGGAAAGGCCTCCGCTGCTGGAACATAAGTCACTTCCCCTGCCCCCACTGACTGCTTTGTTCTCACTCTTGGTTGATACAAGCAGTGTGGCAGTGTGAGAGAGAAAAAGCACTGTGCAGCAACACCATCATTACTCACCGGGTAAAGTCATTTTTGTTTGCAACAATAAAGTAAGTTTAAGTAAAAAGTGTATGAATGTGAATACTTTGATATGTTAGAACGAATGTGAGCAACTATAAGCTTTCTCATGGCTAGTAGCTAGTTAGCTTTACATATAAAGTTGAGTATTTTTCAATATTGCTTCAATATTGCAGACAAAACCCCAAATCTTTCAAACTATTTGTTTGCATAATTTCTCATTTATTTTTAAACCCTTTCAACCCCTCCCCTGATTGGAGCAAACTAACGGACACAAACACGTCTTCTACTGCTATTTACAGACACTTCCGCTCACATATACAGTACACTCCAATCTTAATTTCAACCCTCACAGACTAACCCATCTTTCCCAGTACACCACCATTTTACTATTTCCTTTTGCAACACAACCTTATTTTAATGTGATGTCTTACGAAGCTCTTGAACCTTTTATTTGTACCATTTATACCTAGATTGCCCTAAAAATAAATACTTTACCTAAGAGTATAATCATATTTCCCATTGATTGATTGTGGTTTTTCCAATCTCCTGACAGTACTATTTGTAGGGACATCTGATCACAGACATGATCACTTATCATTCACTCCTGTACCTGAAACCAAAAGCGAGCCACTGAAGGACAATACCAAAAGAGATGATCTGTTGATTTTGTTTTCTCATGGCAGAGTCTGCACAAGGTTGACTGTTCAATGCCCCATATACTGAGGATTCATTTTGTTGTGAGAATTGTACATAATCATTTAAATTGAAATGAACGTGTTGTTATTTTTTATATCAGTTCATAAACACGGTGCCATTGTATTGGGATATAAAAAATCTGTTCCCAACTATCTTGAATTTTATGCGGCATAGTTGTCAAACCTATATGAGATTAAAAATATTAATATGTGTCCTCTATGAGTATTATAGTAAAAGTATATGTTCTGACAATGTAACCTCTACAAAATAAATATTTTCCTAATAGGTTTCATATTCTTTTTATAAGTCATTAAATAAAATCCCACAATAATTACTGTAAGAAACATACAGTATATATGAGGAATATATACAGTTGAAGTCGGAAGTTTACATACACCTTAGCCAAATACATTTAAACTCAGTTTTTCACAATTCCTGACATTTAATCCTAGTAAAAATGTCCTGTCTTAGGCCAGTTAGGATGACCACTTTATTTTAAGAATGTGAAATGTCAGAATAATAATTGAGAGAATGATTTATTTCAGCTTCTATTTCTTTCATCACATTCCCACAAGATTCCCACAATAAGTTGGGTGAATTTTGGCCCATTCCTCCTGACAGAGCTAGTGTAACTGAGTCAGGTTTGTAGGCCTCTTTGCTCGCACACACTTAGTCTGTTCTGTCCCCAAATTTTCTATGGGATTGAGGTCAGGGCTGGGTCTTTCAGCATGACAATGATCCCAAACACACCGCCCGGGCAACGAAGGAGTGGCTTCGTAAGAAGCATTTCAAGGTCCTGGAGTGGCCTAGCCAGTCTCCAGATCTCAACCCCATAGAAAATCTTTGGAGGGAGTTGAAAGTCCGTGTTGCCCAGCAACAGCCCCAAAACATTTTTTTTTTCTTCATTTTAGCAGATGCTCTTATCCAGAGCGACTTACAGTAGAGTGCATACATTTTATTAAATTTTTACATACTGAGACAAGGATATCCCTACCGGCCAAACCCTCCCTAACCCGGACGACGCTATGCCAATTGTGCGTCGCCCCACGGACCTCCCGGTTGCAGCTGGCTGTGACAGAGCCTGGGCACGAACCCAGCCCAGCCTGGGCGCGAACCCAGAGACTCTGGTGGTGCAGCTAGCACTGCGATGCAGTGCCCTTAGACCACTGCCCCACCCGGGAGGTCATCCGGTTTTGACCCGGGAGGTCAAAACATCACTGCTCTAGAGGAGATCTGCATGGAGGAATGGGCCAAAATACCAGCAACAGTGTGTGAAAACCTTGTGAAGACTTACAGAAAACGTTTGACCTCTGTCATTGCCAACAAAGTATTGACATAAACTTTTGTTATTGACCAAATACTAATTTTCCACCATAATTTGCAAATTAATTCATTAAAAATCTTACAATGTGATTTTTTTTCTCATTTTATCTTTTTAAGTGGGAGAACTTGCACAATTGGTGGCTGACTAAATACTTTTTTGCCCCACTATATACACCAGTGAAAAGTTTTAGAAAACCTACTCATTTTGGGTTTTTCTTTATTTTGACCTTTTCTACATTTTACATCAAAGTTATGAAAAATTCATATGGAATCATGTAGTAACCCAAAAAGTGTTAAACAAATAAAATTATAATTATCAAATTATATTTGAGATTCTTCAAATAGCCACCCTTTGCCTTGGTGACAGCTTTGCACTCTCTTGGCTATCTCCGCTCAAGAGTGAGAGACTCAGAGCTGATAACTACACTATTCTTTTTTTAAATGTTAAGTTTTAACTACAATTGCTAATACTTTAAATATGAACAACCGCTCATTCGAAAAGAAATTGCAATTTACATATTTAGAAGTGTTTGTCTTGTCTCTCTCTATGGTCGCCGGTCCATCTGCTGGAGAGAGTTGATAGAAAGTGTCTGGTTGCGTTCCTAATGTATACGTCAGGCGTACCCATGTTGTCGCATAGAATAACTGTTTCGGCGGTTTTCGGTATTCTTCGTCCTAGGCTACGCACATTTCCAGCTGCAGACTGAAAAGATTTCGTCTAAGATTTTCTCCTTCTGTGGCAATGTTTTAGAGTTGAACCATTTATAGCCGTGTAGCCAACACTACATGCTGTATGGTCTCCTCGGCCTATAGAGTTGTAGTTCTTAACCATTTCACATGTAGCTACCGCTCCATGCTTTTCTGGTCTTGTAGTTTTAAACCATTAGTCAGCCGTGTAGCCACCGCTGTACGCTGTCTGGTCTAATGGCCTATAGAATTGTAGCCATTCCAACGTGGGGACTCCGTCCCGGTTTTCTCTGACTTAATATACATTTAGTAGGATGTGGGTTTTATACTCTGTGGAAGAAGGGGACATTCCACAAATATTTTCATATTTACTCATTATTCATTTTATCCAACATCTAGATGTAAATCTGATAAATGAAAAGTGTACACAAACAGAAATACAGTAAAGTGGGTCTCTTGTCTTTCATGAGGTCACCAAATGAAACAACTTTGACAGGAGTGTTCTTTAAATACACACGGACCATTCCCACATTCTCAAAATATAAATGTTGTTTAATTATTCAAACTTTTTATTGTCCAAGTGTCTCTCGGTGTTCCACAGTTTACATTCCAAACACGAACACTACAGAGCATAGAGGCAGCGTATTTTACGACCGCCATAAAACAGCCCGACTTCCCGCTCGCCCCCCTCTACGAGACAGAGCACGCTGTAGAGCGCACCCACTGTAACCTGATACTTCAGATCGTCACAGGAGAGTCATGACACAGTCATATCAGATCATGATTGAGCTGCCCCCGACACAGCGAGAGAGGTTCCTGTGAACTCTGTGGTGAGATGCTACAAGAGAATTGCTCTAAATGAAGAAATAGTTCATGGTCAAACCTACAGCAAAACAAAACAAAGAAACAACTCCGTAGTTCTTTTGAAGGATGGGAGTTTTTTTACTTTCATCATCCCACTTTCTTAACAATTGACGATCAGTGTTTGTATGCCATAGGAAATGATGGTCATTACACAGTGTAGAAGTTGGCCAGAGGATCTATGATCAGAACACTACTGACCTACATGTCAACCATCCACTTCTAAACAGGCTTTCACAAAGCCATAAACACGAAACAGGTAGTCAGACCGTGTATGAAAATGCAGTGTCCGTAGTCCAGTTCCATTGTATGTAGGTTTATATCTCTGCATGTCCTCAATATTGTAAAAAATCATAACAATTAGACAGTCCCCATTGCCTAGATCTTTCCTTATAACAACAGATATAAAAGACATTCATGAGTAACAAAACATACCAGAATTCTCAGCAAGACAAGTAAACTGTATTTGTGTCATACTTCCACTATTGTATGACACTGACGAGAAGGTTTAGAATGTCGTGCAGAAGTTTTTACTGGTTGCTGGAAACAGTGAACACAATTGCACATATTTATCTTCAGATGAAAACAACGTGTATATTCTGTGAACACTGAACAGTGAATTTTGTATTTACTGGTGATATGTGTATTTTATGTTTGGCAAAAGGTGGTCTAAGATAGGCTTGAATTTTTCCATCCTTGCACCCAAATATGACATGTTGTCACGCCCTGGCCTTAGTATTCTTTGTTGTCTTTATTATTTTAGTTAGGTCAGGGTGTGACATGGGGAATGTTTGTGTTTTGTTGGTTTTGGGTGTTTTTTATGGTAAAGGGGTTGTTGTGTAGTATATGGGTTTGTGTGGAGTTCAGGTGTCTAGCGTTGTCTATGTATGTTTAGTTGTCTAGGAGAGTCTATGGTTACCTGAATGAGTTCCCAATTAGAGACAGCTGATTTCGGTTGTCTCTGATTGGGAGCCTTATTTAGGGTAGCCATAGGCTCTCATTGGTTGTGGGTAATTGTCTATGTGATACGTTTGTAGCCAGTGTGTGCACATCGTTGTTTTAGCTTCACGATCGTTTTCTTGTTTTGTTTTTGTATTAAGTGTTTCGTGTTTATTTTTCGTCATCTTTTAAAATAAAAGAAGATGGCTTATTTTCCAAGTGCTGCGTATTGGTCCGTCAATCCTCCACACGATCGTGACAGAATTACCCACCATAGGACCAAGCGGCATGGAAAGCGGCAACAGGACCTACCTACACAGGATTCATGGACATGGGAGGAGATACTGGATGGTAAGGGGCCGTGGGCTCAACCGGGAGAATATCGCCTTCCTCGTGAAGAGCTGGAGGCAGCTAAAGCCGAGAGGAGGCGATATAAGGAGGCAGCACGGAGACAAGGCTGGAGACCCGTGAGTACAACCCAAAAATTTCTTGGGGGGGGCCTTAAAGGGAGTGTGGCGAAGTCAGGTAGGAAACCTGCGCCTACTCCCTGTACTTACCGTGGAGAGCGAGAGTACGAGCAGACACCGTGTTACGCAGTAGAGCGCACGGTGTCTCCTGTACGCGTGCATAGCCCGGTTCGGTACATTTCAGCTCCACGTATCGGCCGGGCTAGACTGAGCGTTGAGCCGTATGTCATGAAGCCGGCCCAACGCATCTGGTCACCAGTGCGTCTCCTCGGGCCGGCGTACATGGCACCAGCCTTACGCATGGTGTCCCCGGTTCGCCTACATAGGCCGGTGCGGGTTATTCCACCTCCCCGCACTGGTCAGGCGACGGGGAGCATACAACCAGGTAAGGTTGGGCAGGCTCGGCGTTCAAGGGAGCCAGTACGCCTGCACGGTCCGGTATTTCCGGCGCCACCTCCCCGCCCCAACCCAGTACCACCAGTGCCTCCTCCACGCACTAGCTATATGGTGCGTGTCTCCAGCCCTTTACCACCAGTGTCTAAACCACGCACCAAGCCTCCTGTGTGTCCCCAGAGTCCTGTGCGTCCTGTTGCTGCTCCCCGCACTAGCCCTGAGATGCGTGTCCCCAGCCCGGTGCCACCAGTCCCGGCACCACGCACCAGGACTACAGTGCGCCTCAGCCGGCAGGAGTCTGCCGTCTGCACAGCGATGACTGAACTGCCCGTCTCCCCAGCGCCATCTGAGCCATCCGTCTCCCCAGCGCCATCTGAGCCATCCGTCTCCCCAGCGCCATCTGAGCCATCCGTCTCCCCAGCGCCATCTGAGCCATCCGTCTGCCATGAGCCTGCAAAGCCGCCCGTCTGCCATGAGCCTGCAAAGCCGCCCATCTGCCATGAGCCTACTGAGCCGCCCGTCTGCCATGAGCCTACTGAGCCGTCCGCCAGACAGGAGCCGCTAGAGCCGTCCGTCAGACAGGATCTGCCAGAGCCGCCAACCAGACAGGATCTGCCAGAGCCGCCAACCAGACAGGATCTGCCAGAGCCGCCAACCAGACAGGATCTGCCAGAGCCGCCAACCAGACAGGATCTGCCAGAGCCGCCAACCAGACAGGATCTGCCAGAGCCGCCAACCAGACAGGATCTGCCAGAGCCGCCAACCAGACAGGATCTGCCAGAGCCGCCAACCAGACAGGATCTGCCAGAGCCGCCAACCAGACAGGATCTGCCAGAGCCGCCAACCAGACAGGAGCAGCCAGATCAGTCAGCCAGCCATGAGCAGCCAGATCCGTCAGCCAGCCATGAGCAGCCAGATCCGTCAGCCAGCCATGAGCAGCCAGATCCGTCAGCTAGCCATGAGCAGCCAGATCCGTCAGCTAGCCATGAGCAGCCAGATCCGTCAGCTAGCCATGAGCAGCCAGATCCGTCAGCTAGCCATGAGCAGCCAGATCCGTCAGCTAGCCATGAGCAGCCAGATCCGTCAGCTAGCCATGAGCAGCCAGATCCGTCAGCTAGCCATGAGCAGCCAGATCCGTCAGCCAGCCATGAGCAGCCAGATCCGTCAGCTAGCCATGGGCCGTCCCTCAGTCCGGAGCTGCAGTCCCTCAGTCCGGAGCTGCCATTCCTCAGTCCGGAGCTGCCCCTTACCCTGGTGCTGCCCCTTACCCTGGTGCTGCCCCTTACCCTGGTGCTGCCCCTTACCCTGGTGCTGCCCCTTACCCTGGTGCTGCCCCTTACCCTGGTGCTGCCCCTTACCCTGGTACTGCCCCTTACCCTGGTACTGCCCCTTACCCTGGTACTGCCCCTTACCCTGGTACTGCCCCTTAGTCCGGAACTGCCCCTTAATGCAGTGTGGTTAATGTGGAGGGGGGTCATCTGGAGGAAGCTAAGGAGGCGGTTAGGGACTGTGGTGACGTGGGGACCACGACCAGAGCCGGAGCCGCCACCATGGATGGAAGCCCACCCAGACCCTCCCCTAGACTGTGTAATGGTGCGCCCGGAGTTCGCACCTTAAGGGGGGGGGTTATGTCACGCCCTGGCCTTAGTATTCTTTGTTGTCTTTATTATTTTAGTTAGGTCAGGGTGTGACATGGGGAATGTTTGTGTTTTGTTGGTTTTGGGTGTTTTTTATGGTAAAGGGGTTGTTGTGTAGTATATGGGTTTGTGTGGAGTTCAGGTGTCTAGCGTTGTCTATGTATGTTTAGTTGTCTAGGAGAGTCTATGGTTACCTGAATGAGTTCCCAATTAGAGACAGCTGATTTCGGTTGTCTCTGATTGGGAGCCTTATTTAGGGTAGCCATAGGCTTTCATTGGTTGTGGGTAATTGTCTATGTGATACGTTTGTAGCCAGTGTGTGCACATCGTTGTTTTAGCTTCACGATCGTTTTCTTGTTTTGTTTTTGTATTAAGTGTTTCGTGTTTATTTTTCGTCATCTTTTAAAATAAAAGAAGATGGCTTATTTTCCAAGTGCTGCGTATTGGTCCGTCAATCCTCCACACGATCGTGACACATGTGAACGTCCTGAAAAACACAATAAATACAATTATTCATGAAATTAGCCTCTGTACTTGTTCTTAGTGTGATCCAAGTACTTTGAAATGTGTATGTTCCATGTATGTAAGACCTTACATGTCTCTCATATGATTTTTATACTCTCCAGCCTCTCCAAGCCCATATAATTTTGTTCATAGACTGATGATCTGTCATAGTGTGAATCAATCTTAGTTATCATATATGATCTGTGATGAAATCATATCAGCTTAAGTCTAGAGTGTGTATTACATGTGCTAATAACTTCATGCAGGAGAGAGGCAGCCATAAATATGTTCTATTTTTGATAATTGTGTAGAGTGGTGATTGATTAATTTCAGTTTGACCTTTCATCCCTACTTTTTTTTACTAAAACAGTTTTTAACTGTGTATTTTGCTGGTTATTATTACAGTATAATAACTGTATTATATATATATATTTTAAAATGTTAAGTAATTAAACCATTCAGTATGTAGAGCAGCAGTAGTAACAATCTGACATAAGGGAAGTGAGAAAAATACTAGGAAATGAATCATACAGGTGCAGAGAAATACAAAACGGATATTTAATTGAATATATCCTCATTAACAGTTACACTTCTATTTAGCAAAATATTTAATGGCCTTGGCCCTAAGACTGATTAGACTGTACCAGAGTAAGTGCCCCTCTGCAAGGCCCCCCTTAGCCTTGTAAATTTGCCCATTTGTAAGTTAAGATTGGTCTGTATCCTTTTCTTAAAGGTCACTAGAAATGAGCATTTAAAACCTGTTTTTCAAATATTTTTCCAGGGGCAGGACCCCACACAACGTCAGAGTCACTCCTACACCACCTGGTGACAGGCAGTACAATTTCATTCGTAAAGCTCTCAAACACATAACAGAAAGAAAGCTGTCACCGCAGTGGATCAACATCTGATGACAGGTTAAGCACAAAGAGCTGGCAAAGACACCTCTAGCAAGGACAGTCAATGTGCATCAAATTTAACAGGAAAGTGGATCAAAAAGAGTATGGTACAACAGGGAGCCAATCTGGGAAAATTAACGAGGTTGGAGATTTGATTGTTTCGACTCAAAGCCAAGGTAATCCAAGCCTTCCTGTGCTGTTGTATCTTTGCCAAATAGAAACAGTGGGAGGCATAGACAGGATAACAATGATGGATAGATGCAAGATGTATGCATTACTGTATTAGCATAATTGCGTCTGAAACACCAGTGCTTACTTGGCACATGCCAGTATTTACTCATTGAAAAAAAATTTCTCTCTCTCTCTCACACACACACACACACACACACACACACACACACACACACACACTAGTGTGAGGGTTTTCACTCCAAGTTTATCTGAGGGGATCTCAGGGAGATCTTAGAGGATCTTAGGGGATCTCAGGGATGGATTTTCAAGCAAAGACACAATCAAACCAGTTAACAAAGCAGACAGGACACATGGGATTGTATTCAATGAATAGAAATGGGATCTATTTCCCTTATCCCTTGGATTGATATGCACACACACACACACACACACACACACACACACACACACACATCCGTCTGGAACTTTCATTGTGCACACCTGGTCCCTTGCCCACTGATTGTATTTGTATATGTGTGCCCTTTGTTCACCATGGTGGTGTCGGTTATTGTTAGTATGTCCGTTGGTGCGTGTGAGTACCTGTGCTGTGTGTTTTGGCTTTCGTGCCCTTGAGGATTGCGCAGCTGTTTATGGATCTCGTCCCGTGCGTTAATCATTGTGCTCGTGTGTTATTTATTCGAGGTACTCCTCGCTCCTTTGTTTTGGCTTTCTACCCTGTGTTTTGTTACGTGTTTGTTTGGTCTTCGTCCCCATGCCTTTACAAGTGCACACCGTAATTTGGGTGAAATAAAAACCCATATTATGCATTCCTACATCTGTCTCCCGAATCATTCATGCCAACGTGACACACACCCACAAACACCCGACACGCCTGATATATACTAGGTTGTGGATCCGTCCAGAGATTGTGCCCTACAATAAGTGACCCTGAGCTGGCAGCCTCCATTACTTTATACTGAGGCAATCAGTAGGCCTAGCCCCCCTCTCCCTCTATCTCCACACCTCTCCACTCTGTGTGTGGGAGAAAAACAGGCCTTATGTGAGACGGGAGAGGAGAGTGTATTTGTGTACAGAATGTTACAGTATATGAGTCTTTCTATAAACTAGGGTACCAGTGAGGATTTCCTACACTGGACAATTATTTCATGACATTAAATGAAGTTATAAGGGGGTGTCATAGCTATGTTAAATGACTTGATTTATGACTTGATTTAAACCCTATGTTTAATCCTTTATCATGATTGGTGTCTGGGTGGATTTGTGCAAAATTGTGTGACGTTAAACATTACTTTTCTGTCGTTGCATTTATGGCAGTGTAAGTTGTTGTTATAGCATATATTAAGCATTCATCAGTTAAATTACACATTGAACATGAACCTTGTAAGAATCCTGGATCTAGCTGTAGGACAGTTTTTTGTATTGAGATCTCAGAAATGCAGTGTAACTACTGTATGTAACATTTAGTGTCTCCTTATGTTATTGGGTGAAAACAGCTTTCATGGGCACACAAATCCAAAAAAGTAAATGTGACTGCAAAATGATTGTCACATATTTTAGAATGTCAATGCATTGGCAAGCCCTAAACATAATTAGTATTCTTAAAGTGGTAATGGCATGCATTTTTTTTTATTTTTTACACTTTTTGGGGGGAGGGGGGAGGTTTCTATATTAGGCCCTATATGTACAATTATATAAATGATACAATTGTATAATTTGAGGTCCTTGAAAATTACAATTAAGTTCTCGTAAAAGTCCCTGAAAATCCTTGTATGTGACAGAGCACTGTGTTTCTACAACAGGTGTCTCTGCTCTCTACAGCTGTGTCTAAATTACTTCTGTTAGGATACTTTGCTCTTTGTCCTCCCTGTCGTTCCCTTCACATCCCTGAGGGTTGGGAGGGAAAGGGTACGGTAGTCCCCCACCCTCTACTCTCTATGAAGAAAGTGTGTGTGTGTGTGTGTCTGTCTGTGTCTGAGTTGCACTTTCATCTGAATGATCAAGTGAGATGGAAATCTTTTGATTTAGGAGATTTGTCCTGGATCTCTGTCTTTGTTATCTCTCTCTCTCTCGCTATCTCTCTCGTTCTCTCGTTCTCTGTCTCTCCATCTCTTTCAAAATACTGTCCGTGTTTGGCAAATCACCTTGAAGGTTGAAGGTTGGACACTATAGTTCACAATGACCAGGCATACTGTGTGCTTAGTTGGAAAATAATCAACAACCTTTTTCTGTTGAGAGATGAAGTAGACATCACTAGGATGTAGGATCATGATCTGGGAGTCTTTTCTATAGATGAAGAAAAAGCTTTTGATAGTGTGTGTCATGCCTATCTGTTTAGGACCATGGAAGCTTGGCCTGGGTAGTGGGTTCAGTGAGCATCTGTTTTTCGCTGGCAGGGCTGTTTTCTGTCCTGGGTGGGTGGGGTACAGGGCTAGGGTTGAGCTATGCTGCTGGGGCGGGTGTGGGCTCAGCTGCCCTAGGAGCATACCTACTGTAAACTGGTGAACCGCCTGGGAGAGTTTGCAGAGGTCAGCCGGGGGGACGAGGAGGCGGGTTTGGTTTGAACTTTTTTGGTCCATTACAATGAAGTAAACATTGTGCCTGTAATGATGTACAGTATCTATTGGGCAATTACATTTTGAAATAAAAAATCTCTCTCTCTCTTCCCTCTGTTCTTCTGTTTGGCCTTTTACACTCCTTCTCCTCCCTCCAACAGGAAGAGGAAACAAGGTGGGGTTAACACTTAAGACAGTAATCCCATCTGCTTCCCTTAGAGCTGTCTCCCTGGGAGATGGAGGATCTGTCTCCCTGGGAGATGGAGGACCTGTCTCCCTGCTAGCTCAAAGTGAAGACAACTTGGATCAGTAATTGCACAGGGATCCAGAGGGATTTAAAGAGAAGAACTGCAGAGTAATATCATTTTGGATGTTGAAGCGCAGCTACCACCAACTGACAGACTGCTATTTATAGACTTGTTGCACTCTATAGGATGGGACAAAACCAAGAGTTGGAACCATGTACTGTATAATGGAGAGGCAAGTTTCCATTGTACATCCAAGCTCAGTTTTTTTACAATATGCTTCTTTACAGCTTTTGAAAACTGAAGGGTGTGCCATGTTTTTCCCCCTCTCAGGAGAAGCCTCTCACAGCTGGAAGAACATCACAGAACATCACCATCTGACTCCACCCAGCCTTCATCAACACCCTGTGTTAAGTCACACAGGCACGCACTCACACATGCACGCACTCACACATGCACACACAGGCACGCACTCACACATGCACACACAGGCACGCACTCGCACATGCACACACAGGCACGCACTCGCACATGCACACACAGGCACGCACTCGCACACGCACACACGCACACACGCACACACACACACACGCACACACACACACACACACACACACACACACACACACACACACACACACACACACACACACACACACACACTCCAGTCCAACCCCATCCTCATTCATCATTAGCCACTGGACCTCTCTTAGCTGCCCCTCATCATTTGGGTATTTTTCCATAATCACCGGTAAGTCGAATTAGTCCCAATGTGCCTCTGAGCTGCTTCTGGAGAGAAGAGATTATAGTACTAGAGGGCTGGAAGGAGAGAGGGAGGAAAAGAGAGAGTGGGATGGATGGAGAGAAATAAGAGAAACAAGGGTAGAGGGAGGGATAGAGATTTACAGTGAGATGGTACTGAAGAGAGGCATAGAAAACAGAGAGAGAGAGAGAGAGAGAGAGAGAGAGCGAGAGAGAGAGCGAGAGAGAGAGCGAGAGAGAGCGAGAGAGAGCGAGAGAGAGAGAGACTTTTTGACTTTTTGTCTTTCTTTATTGAAACATTCTCATTTCATTTCAAACTCGCCAACCCCCCCCCCCCCCTAAAATAAAAAAACTAAATATAGCCTGTACTGCATACATGTACCATACTCACCTTTCTATCTACCACATGATACAAATCACCATACACAAAAACAATACCCTCTCCTACAACCGTATATCCAAAACATCTTCCCCAGCTGTACAGACAGCCCCCCCAACACACCATATCTCCTCAAACATCTCCACACATTTTATCATTTTATAGAACTCAAACTCAACCCTAAGGCGCGCAGAGACCATCCCATTAAACAGTAGTAAAGAGTCTGTTATCCCCCCACCTTTGACCCTGTTTCTCCTTGTTAGCCAAATAGCTAACTTTGCCTGAGCAAACAGAAAATTCAACAACACACATTTTGCTTTCTCCTTACTCGAATACCTATATCCCATTATAAACATCCCAACAGCAAAAACCACCCCCAATCTCTCACACAGACATTCCAACTGAGACATTAATGGCATTAACCTGGTGCACACAGAAAACACATGAATCACAGTTTCTTTAATTTGACAGAAAGGACACCCCTGCCCAATTCCCGGATCAACCCGTGCCAACCAGCTGTTAGTGGCCAGGGCTCCATGAAGAACCCTCCACTGGAGGTCCCCTGACCTCTTTGGTACTGGGGGTTTGTAGAGCGCCCTCCATCTAAAACCCACCATACTCTCCGCCCCACATACCCCTGCCACTGATGTGCCTTCACTCCTGTTAGGCTTCTAATGTTCCTAACCTTAAAGCAGAGGTTGTAGAGGGCTTTACCTCCCACCCCCTCAAACTCCCCCAGGCTCGGAGTGTTAAAATCTGACAAGTCCTCCAGACCCCCTTGCCAGTCCCCAGTCTCTGCCGTCACCTGCAGTGGCGGAAACGTTGGTGGCCCCTCTCCCTTTGGCCTCTCAAACACCCCCCTTACCTGTTCAGACAGTGTCTCCTGGACCTTCTCCAGGAATCTCTCCAGCAGCCTAAGAGACGTTATTCCTGTTTGTTGAGCCAAGACCTCCGGGGTTTTCCACCCCTCCTCTCCCAGCATTCTCAGGTCACCTAGCCTTTGTACACCCCCTGCCATCAGTTGCCTCTGCAGGGTGGCAGACTGAACCGATCTCAAAGGGATGGCTGGGTTGTGGAAAGTAGGCTCCTCCCACACCCACTGCCCAGGCTCCACACCCCCTTCTCGTGTGGGCCTTAATAGCTGCCAGGTCCTCAGCACCGCAGAGTAAAACTCTGAGAGACCTGCTGTACTCAGCCTCTCTAGCTTCATGAGGAACAGCTGCCGGTCCAACCCTAATCCGCCAGCTCTCCTCAGCAGTGCACATGCTGGTTCCCTCCAGCCAACATCAGTATGGTACAGCAGTCTCTGCGCCGCCTTTAGCCGGAAAGCAGCCATCCTGCTCTCCAGTTCCACCAGGCCCTGTCCTCCTTCGTGGACGGTCATGTACAACACTGCTGCCTTCAGCCAGTGATGGCCCGACCAAAAGAAGTCCACCAGCTTGCGTTGCAGGTCTGCAAGCAGACCGGCGGGGGGGTTGAGGACAGCCAGTTTATGCCACAAGGAAGATGCCACCAGGTTGTTAATTATCAGCACCCTCCCTCTATATGACACTTGGGATAGGAGCCACCTCCACCTGGCCAGTCTTGACACCACTGCCTGTGACAGCCCCTCCCAGTTCTTCCTGACCCACCTCTCCGAGCCCAGGTACACCCCCAACACTTTAAGCCCTTCACAACCCCACTGCAAACCCCCTGGAAGCAGAGGAGGAGCCCTATCCCCCCATGCCCCACATAACAGAGCTTTGCTCTTTCCCCAGTTTACCTCAGCTGATAAAGCTCCCTTGTACACCTTCAGACTGGTCTCTAGTTCCTGCATATCTTGCCCATCCCTGACCATCACAGAAACATCATCTGCATATGCTGAGACTGCTATTCCTGTCACCACACCCATGCCTGTCCAGCACACTCCCTGCAATCTCCTGCGTAGCAGTCCTAAAAAAGGCTCAATGGCTAGTGTGTATAGCTGCCCAGATAGAGGGCATCCTTGTCTAATGCCCCGTCTCACCCAGACTGGCCTACTGAGCCCCCCTCCCACCTTAACCATACATGACGCCCCAGCATACAACAGCTTCACACAGGTCACAAAACTCTTCCCAAACCCAAACACAGACATCACATTAAACAGATACTCATGATCCACTCTATCAAAGGCCTTCTCTTGATCTAAAGAGACCAGTCCAAAATTCACATTAGAACCTCTCGACAAGTCCAACATGTCCCTAATCAAGAACAAGTTGTCCGTGATTGAGCGTCCCGGTACACAATATGTCTGGTCCTTGTGTATTATAGAGTCCAGATGGGACTTCAGTCTGTTAGAGAGGACCTTGGCAAAAATCTTGTAGTCCGCACAGAGTAATGCCACAGGCCTCCAGTTCTTGAGTTCACACAAGTCCCTTTTATTTGGGTAGGAGTGTCAGAGCCGCCCGACGGCAGCTCATCGGCAACTCTCCTACCCCGATGCACTCACGCAAGACGCAAAAGAAATCCTGTCCAATTATTCCCCAGAATTTTTTGTAAAACTCCACTGGAAGTCCATCGACCCCCGGTGCACGACCGGGGGACATCTGGGTTACGGCCTCTGCCAGTTCATGTGACAACAGAGGAATGTCCATTTCATCCCTCTGTGCCCGAGAGAGCTTAGGGAGTCCTGCGAACAAGACCTGAGCACACATAGGATCACACATTTCTGGCCTATACAATTCAGTATAAAACTCCACAGTCCGCTCCCGCATCTCCCCCACCACAGAGGTCACCCGCCCATCAGAGAGCCGTAAACAATGCATACCCTTGGCTTCACTGCTCTGTCTTTCCAAACCAAAGAAGAAGGAGCTGGGAGCATCCATCTCCTTGAGCATGGAGAACCTAGCTCTTACAAGTGCTCCCTTTGCTTTAACCTGGAAAAAACTGCCCAGGTCCCTACGTAATTCGGCTAAATTAGCCTGGAGGCCTACATTGCCTTGCCCCACCATCTCTACCTCCATCTCACTAATACACCGCTCTAGTTCCCCCAATACTCTCCTAGCCTCTGAGGATGAGAGAGCTGTGTACTGTTGACAGAAAAGCCGAATTTGCACTTTCCCCACATCCCACCATTGACCCAGAGACTCATACTCCTCTCTTCGCTGCCCCCACCTTTCCCAAAAAGTCTGGAAACCTGAGCAAAAAGTGGCATCTTGTAAGAGCTTTACATTGAACTTCCAGTAAGATGCCTGCCGGGGCCCTGGTGAAATAGACAGCCGAGCCATGGTTATGTGATGATCCGAAAACCCCACCGGGAGAATGGTAGCGCCCAGCAGCCTATTGCTCTGATTCCTGGACATGTAAAACCTATCAAGTCGGGCTGCACTCACCCTAGCCCCAAAAACCTTCACCCATGTATACTGTCTTGTGTTGGGATGTTTAGTTCTCCAAACATCCACTAGGTCAAACTGATTAATGATGTCCCTTAACACCCCCACTGACACTGAATGAGGCTCTTCCCCATTTCTATCTGTTGTAAAATCCATTGTACAGTTCCAGTCACCTCCGATCACCAGCGTCTCCTCAGGCGCTACTTGTGAGAGTTCCTGTCTAAGACTCCCAAATAGAACCCCTCTTTCTCTCCCTGTGTTAGGCGCATACACATTTATAAAAACAAAACCCATGCTGTTAATTTCTGCTTTAACAACAAGCAACCTGCCCTTACACACCTCCTTTGAGGAGCAAATTTTTACAGACAGACCCGGTGCAAAAAGGACTGCCACCCCTGCACTAAGATTTGTCCCATGGCTCAACACACTTGCCCCTTTCCACCAGAGCCCCCAATCAACTTCATTCACCACATCACTATGCGTCTCCTGCAGAAACAACACATGTACTTTTTTTTGTTTTACATATTCACCCAACACACTCCTCTTTCCCGCATCTCTGGCGCCATTTATATTAAGCGAGCCTACCCGAAGAGTCTCCATAAGAAGTGGGAGAAAAGCCAGCAGAGAAATAGACCAATAGCAAAGCTCAAAAAGCCCCAGTGTCAGAAAGAAATTAAACATTTAAACAGTGTCTGAAGGTAAACCTTTACGCACTGTTGTGACCCACTTCCTCAACCTAAACCGTTTCCTGGGTGAGAGGACACCATGCCCCTCATTTCTCATAGCATGTTGTACTGATCTTACAAACTTTTTAGGATCAGGAAAAAAAGCCTCAAGATTAACTTTTTTCCCCTTAGTCTCATTCAGGAATCTTGTCAGTTCAATCAACGTGTACTTAGACCCCTCTGGTTGACTGGCTGTCAGCTCCGGGCCAATTGAAGAGGAGTCTGAAAAAAATAACTCCTCATCCTCTTCCTCAGACTCACTTTCCTCCTCTTCTCTATCTCCCACCCTGACCACCTGCTCTTTCTCTCTGGTTAGGGCCTCACCCACAGCAACAGGCAACATTTCCATGGTGCCTTTGTCCACACCCTTTTTCCTTTTCCGCTTGACACCCTCCTCCTCCCCCCCTAATCTCTTACACTTCCCCACTATACTCTCCTCATCCACGAGAATAACCTGACTAGACCCAGTATCATCTACACCACCCTCCATAGCATGACTAGGCCCAGCATCATCTACACCACCCTCCATAGCATGACTGGGGCCAGCCTCAGCTACCCCACCATCCATAGCCTGACTAGACTCAGCCTCTGCTATACCACCATCCATATCCTGCCTAGACCCAGCACCCTTTACACCACCCTCCATAGCATAACTAGGCCCAGCCTCAGCTACCCCACCATCTCTAGCCTGACTAGACCCTGCCTCTGCTTCCCCACCATCTCTAGCCTGACTAGACCCAGCCTCCACTATCCCACCATCTCTAGCCTTACTAGGCCCAGCCTCATCTACACCACCATCTCTAGCCTGACTAGGCCCAGCCTCTGCTGTCTGCATCTCCTTACCCCCTGCACTTTGACCTCGATTTCCCCCACTGGCGCTTGTACCCTCACCTTGTTTATGGTCTTTATGTGGGCACGCAAAACTCTTGTGCCCCAAATCCCCACATTCAAAACACCGTAGACTATCTGTGCTGGCAAACCCTGCATAGAGCCCCTCCCCATGCCTCACTTTAAAATGCACATTTAGCTGTTGCTCGTTGTTGTTCAGAAACATAAACACTTGCCTCCGGAACGAAACAACGTGCTTAACGGCATCTGCCTGAAATCCTGCTGACAGTACACGGAAACCGCTAGCAAACTTACCAAAACGACTCAGTTCTTTCCTAATTTGATCATCCGTAATAAACGGAGGCAAATTTGCCACTACAACTCTTGTTGAAGGGGTAGAGAGAGGTGAAGTTGACACCAACACATCCCTTACAAATATTCCGCTAGCAATTAGCCTACCAACCAAATTAGCCCTTTTCATGAACACAACCACAGCTTTGTTCATTCTAGAAGCAGAATGTATAAACTCAGCTCCTACCTGTTCACCGACCGCGAGCAGAACCTCCTCCACCTTAACTCCGTTCTCAGGAACACACCTGAATCCATGCTGTATAGACAGCGTCTCCTCCGCGCTAGGCTGAGAAGCCATCGCGCACACCACAACTTCCAAACCCCAGGAAAGTTACTCTGTCCTCTTCCACCCTAACTTTGAAAAAAAACTTTGGATACCGCTAAAACAAATATTGCATTAACCCTCCACCATAGAAAATAACATTTAAGAAAATAATCAAGAAAGTTAGTTAGGATAGAGCCCTCCACACCAAACACTCAAACTCCAAAAACACCCAGCATGCACTGCGAGAGAGAGAGAGAGAGAGAGAGAGAGAGAGAGAGAGAGAGAGAGAGAGAGAGAGAGAGAGAGAGAGAGAGAGAGAGAGAGAGAGAGAGAGAGAGAGAGAGAGAGAGAGAGAGAGGAGAGAGAGAGAGAGAGAGAGAGAGAGAGAGAGAGAGAGAGAGAGAGAGAGAGAGAGAGAGAGAGAGAGAGATATATAACGTCCTTATCAGGGTCACTTTCGCTATAACAAAAGGTCTTCCTCTTAATTTGTTTCCAGAAAAATACAACTGTGAAATATCCACACTCACTGCTCAATCGTTGTTTTCGACAAACAATAACTGTCACAGCACAATCACTGCATAATCCAGGGATTCCTAAACCTGGTACTCGGTAGCCCTAGTGGTGTACATTTTGGTTTTTGCCCTAGCACTACACAACTGATTCAAAAAATCAACAAATCATCAAGCTTTGATCATTTGAATCATCTCTGTAGTGCTTGGACAAAAACCAAACCCGTGGGGTTCAGAGCACTGAGTTTGGGAAACGCTGGTAATCACAGCAATTTCAAGACTAGGGTGCTAAAATATGGTGTGAAGTGGAGATAATCAATCTGTGTTTATTGCAGCTAATGTACTGCCTTCAGGGAACCGTGGAGAAGGAGATGAAGGACTGTGGCCTGTCATGCAAAACAAGTGTGATGGCGTCGACAGAGATGGTCGCCTCGCTTCAGGTCCTTAGACAACTCTGCGGTTATTTGTTTTTTGATGTATTATTTCTTACATTGTTAGCCCAGAAAATCTCAAGCGTTATTACATACAGCCAGGAAGAACTATTTGATATGAAAGTGATGTGAATTTACCAACATTATGACCAGGAACACGTCTTTCCTGAAGCGGATCCTTTGTTCGGACCTCCACCCTGGACATTGGATCTTATCCCAGAGGCTGACCCAAAACAACGCGGTCGCCACAGGAGAGGCAGATGGAGCGGCCTACTGGTCAGACTCAGAAGGCGAGCACACCATCCACCGCTTCCGAGCATATTACTTGCCAATGTCCAATCTCTAGATAACAAGGTGGACGAAATTAGGGCACGAGTTGCCTTTCAGAGATTGTAACATTTTCTCTTTCACGGAAACATGGCTCACCCGGGAAATGTTGTCAGAGTCGGTACAGCCACCCGGTTTCCTCACGCATTGCGCCGACAGAAACAAACATCTCTCTGGTAAGAAGAAGGGCGGGGGTGTACGCCGTATGATTAACGACTCATGGTTTAATCACAACAACATACAGGAACTCAAGTCTTTTTGTTCACCGAAACTAGAATTCCTTACAATCAAATGCCGACCGCAGAATCTTCCAAGAGAATTCTCTTCGATCCCTCGTCGGCCCTAAAAGAACTCCACTGGACTCTATGTAAACTGGAAACCATACAGCCTGAGGCTGCATTTATTGTAGCTGGGGATTTTAACAAAACTAACTTAAGAACCATACACCCTAAATTCTATCAGCATATTGAATGCGCGACAAGAGCTAGTAGCTATTTGGATCATTGTTACTTGAACTTCCGCGATGCATACAAAGCCCTCCCCCACCCTGCCTTCGGCAAATCTGACCACGACTCCATTTTGCTGCTCCCAGCCTATAGACAGAAACTATAACAGGAAATGCCTGTGCTCAGGTCAATACAGCGCTGGTCTGACCAATCGGATTCCACGCTTCAAGATTGCTTCGATCACGTGGACTGGGATATGTTCCGGAAAGCCTCAGACAACAACATTGATGTATACGCTGACTCAGTGAGCGAGTTTATTAGCAAGTGCATCAGAGATGTCGTTCCCTCTGTGACCATTAAAACCTTCCCTAACCGGAAACAGTGGATTGATGGCAGCATTTGCGCAAAACTGAAAGCGCGAACTATCGCTTTTAATCATGGCAAGGAGACCGGAAACACGACCGAATACAGACAGTGCAGCTGTTACCTCCGAAAGGCAATCAAACAAGCAAAGTGTCAGTATAGAGACAAAGTAGAGTCGCAATTCAACAGCTCAAACACGAGACGTACAGTATGTGGCAGGGTCTATAGTCAATCACGGATTACAAAAAGAAAACCAGCCCCATCGACCTCTTGCTCCCAGACAAAATAAACAACTTCTTTGCTCGCTTTGAGGACAATACAGTGCCAGTGACACGGCCCGCTACCAAAGCCTTGGGCTCTCCTTCTGAACTAAATTACTATCGCAGCATTGCATTCATTTCTGTCATCATGAAGGGCTCTGAGAGACTAGTCAAGGACCATATCACCTCCACCCTACTGCATAGTCAGAACTAGAAGCACAAGCATTTAGCTACACTCGCATTAACATCTGCTAACCATGTGTATGTGACCAATAAAATTTGATTTGATTTGGTCCCCAAAAAGGCAGAAGATCAGCAGCAGTGGCATTCTCTCATGGAAGCATGTTCCACATAGGAACAAAGATGGTTAAGTAAGTAAATAACTTGTTTGCCTGCAGTCACTATGGAGGAGGTGTGTCATTTGTTTGTACCAGATATGAACCGTGGGGAGGTCAAAGGATGTCAAATCCCTAGCTTCTTGAGAAGCCAATGTTCATTTGTAACACGTTTAACACGTTTTACTGAGGGAGCCTCCAGAAATGAGGCCCTTTGGAATCATTACCCAGAGTTATCCTTGGGGTCAGATGACCCATTCAGCAGGGTGAATCGACGCATGGAGGTGTGACACCAGTTTTCTTTGTGAGACATTGATGCTCCTTGGTGTAATTTTTGCTATGTTCTTTCCTTTTGTTTTGGGTGCCAACAGGGCTGTGGTCGGTCATTCAATTTTCTCAGCTGGTTATTGTCATGCAAATGACTGCCGGTCTCGCAGTAATTGACCGCTAATTAACATAAATGTTTAGCATCTCCAGGCCTCCACATACAAGCCGCTGATGTGTGCCTTTGGAACATCTACATTTAAAAAAGTCTAATGAATCCATTTAATGTACACCATCACAATAACCCCATTATTTATTTTAGGCAGGTCTAAAGAAACATGATACAAAGAAAATGTATTTCAGAAGAACCGAATATGAGTCGCCTACTGTATGTTATCTGGCTAAACGCCATGCCATAGGCTGTAGGCTAGTCCATTTAGCAGACAAGATATGCCTATATGTCCCATGCCATTATTTTAATGTAAGAGTAATAGAATAATAGAATGAATCTTAGCTGAATACAAAAGAGTGGCTGTATTGGAGAGGGAGGGGTTTCACCACTGGGTGTATACAGTGCAGCCAGCTTCTCAGGCTCCATCTCATTGTGCTTCAATCTATAGCTAGAAGACTCCTGATATCTCCAGGAGGGATAAGTATAATTTTTGTTGTTCAGTAGTCTGTTGTCTAGTAGTGACTTTTTGACAGCTAGGGCCATCTACTTTAAGTGCTATCTGTCTTCCCAGTAGGCTACTTGGTGTGTAAACTGCTGACTACCAGTGGTGGAAAAAGTACTAAATTGTCATACTTGAGTAAAAGTAAAGATAACTTAATAGAAAATGACTCAAGTAAAAGTGAAAGTTACAGAGCAAAATACTACTTGGGTAAAAGTCTAAAAGTATCTGGTTTTAAATGTACTTAATACAGTGGGAGAAAAAATACTTAATTGTCATACTTGAGTAAACGTACGAAGTAAAAGTAAATGCTATACATCAAATTCCTTATAATAAGCAAACTAGGCACTATTTTCATATTATTTTTAATTACGGACAGAAAGGGGCACATTCCAACACTCAGACATAATTTACAAACACAGTAGTTGTGTTTTGTGAGTACGCAAAATCAGAGGTAGTAGGGATGACAAAGCGTTATATTAATAGGTGCCATAATTCTGTCTTGCTTGAGCATTCAAACTGTAACTTTTGTGTGTCAAGGAATGTGTAAGGAATAAAAAGTACATTATTTTCTTTAGTAAAATTAAAAGTTGTCAAAAATATAAATAGTAAAGTAAAGTACAGATAACCTCCAAAAATACTTAAGTAGTACTTAAAAGTATTTTTACTTAATTAAGTACTTAACACCACTGCTGACTACTCACTTGTAGATGTTTGTTGACACATCAACCAGGATCAAGGGGCAGGTCAATTTGTGACTTGTTTTGTTAATCAGTGGCTGTATTGGAGGGGACGTGGCTTCTCCTCTCCTAAGCAATCAAGAATAAGTACAGGGAGGTGTGCTCTTCAATTACTATTAGTACTTCAGTCTTCCCTGGTTTCTCAGCGGCCACTGAGTTGCAAAGAAAAAGCCATATCTCAGACTAGCCAATAAAAAGAAGAGATTAAGATGGGCAAAAGAGCACAGACACTGGACAGAAGAACTCTGCCTAGAAGACCAGCATCCCGGAGTCGCCTCTTCACTGTTGAGGTTGAGACTGGTGTTTTGTGGGTACTATTTAATGAAGCTGCCAACTGAGGACTTGTGAGGCGTCTGTTTCTCAAGCTAGACACTCTAATGTACTTGTCCTCTTGCTCACTTGTGCACCGGGGCCTCCCACTCCTCTTTCTATTCTGGTTAGGGCCAGTTTGCGCTGTTTCGTGAAGGGAGTAGTACACAGCCTTGTGCGAGATCTTCAGTTTCTTGGCAATTTCTCGCATGGAATAGCCTTAATTTCTCAGAACAAAAGTAGACTGACGAGTTTCAGAAGAAAGTTATTTTTTTACTGCCTATTTTGAGCTTGTAATCAAACCCACACATGCTTAATCAGAACAACAGTTTTCAGATATGGGCCTCGGTATGCCTATGTAGAGATTCCATAACAAATCTGCCATTTCCAGCTACAATAGTCATTTACAACATTAACAATGTCTACACTGTATCTCTGATTAATTTGATATTATTTTAATGGACAAAAAATGTGCTTCTCTTTAAAAAACAAGGACATTTATAAGTGACACCTATCGTTTGAACTGTGTTTTCTATCCCAGTTCACTCTCCTTCCTGTAGGCTTTACAGATGCTCCCCACCCATTGGCTGCAACCCTTCTAATTTAATGTACCCTGCGACACAACCCATATGGAATTCCTGGTCTCTGGCAGCATTTGGAACTGCCAATCTACGGTCAAGAATGCACCGTTCATTTCAGTCTATGCTGCCCTTCAGTCCCTTGACTTTTTGGCCCTGACCGAGACATGGATCACCCCAGAGAACACTGCTACTCCAGCTGCTCTCTCTGACTACGTTTTTTCTCATAATCCAAGAGCATCTGGTTGTGTCGGTGTTGGCGCAGGTTTACTCATTTCTCCTAACTGGAGATTTTCTCTTTTCTCGCTCTCTCACCTGTCCATCTGCTCATTTTAATTCCATGCTGTCACTGTCACTTGTCCACTCAATTTTAACATTGCTGTCATCTATCGCCCACCAGGTGCCTTTGGAGAGTTCCTCGATGAACTTGACACCTTGATAAGCTCATTTCCTGACGATGGCTCACCGCTCTTCGTACTTTCCGACTTTAACCTCCAGACGTCTGCCTTCAATTATTTTCTTTCGAACTCTCTCTTTCCCCTCCTTGCCTTTTTTGACCTCACCCTTTTCCAATCCCCTCCATCTCACAAGGCAGACAATACGCTTGACCTCCTCTTTATTAGAAGCTGTTCACCTACTACTCTCATTGCAACCCCCTTTCAGGTCTCTGGTCACTACTTTGCTTCCTTTTCTGTCTCTCTTTCCTCCAACCCTAGCCACTCAGCCCCTACCAAGATGGTCATGCGCCATCGCAATTTTCGCTGTCTCTCTCACTACTCTCCTCTTCTATCCTATCATCTCTCCCTTCTTCTAAATCCTTCTCTCCTGTCTCCTGATTCTGCCTCTTCGACCCTACTCTCCTCCCTTTCGGCATCGTGTGACTTGCACTGTCCCCTTTCCTCCCGACTAGCTCAGCCCCCCCCTCCTGCTCAGTGGCTGAGTAACTCATTGCGAACTTACAGAACAAGGCTGCGGGCAGCTGAGCAAAAACGGAGGACAAATAAACTTCCAGAGACCTATCATCTTTTCACTCCCTCCTCTACATTCTCTTCCTCTGTATTCGCTGCTAAAGCCACTTTCTATCACTCAAAATATAAAGCTTCTGCCTCTAACCCTAAGAAAATATTTTCCACATTCTCCTCCCTCCTTAATCCTCCACCCCCTCCCCCTCTCTCCTCCATCTCTGCTGATGACTTTGTTAACCACTTTGAAAAGAAGGTTGACGACATCCGCTCCTCATTCAATCAGCCTATTGAGTCCACTGGTCCCACTCACACAGAACCTGAAACCCTACCTTTTCAAAGAGTGTCTTAAATAATCCCCCCCCCCCCCCCCCGAACCAACACTTGCACTTGACCCCCCCAGCTCTGACTTTGCTGATAACTACTTTATTGAGAAAATATAGCTATCTAAGATGAATGCATTGCAATTTTAGAACTAATCATGCGATTCTACAAATTTTGCCGTAAGGAAAATTTGCTGTTTTTAATATGACTGACTAAATAAATCAATGGGGGGGCCCCGGCAGATAATTCAACCATGATAACAAGTTTTGATCATTATAATTTGTTTATTTAACCTTTAATTAACTAGGCAAGTCAGTTAAGATCAAATTCTTATTTACAATGATGGCCTATGATCACATGGCCGACCATGTTTTCCATTCCATTTCAACCTACTGTTGAACTTCTTCAAATTGATCACCACGGTGAGGTAAAACAAAATGTAGCCTAATAGTAAGTTTTAAAAGCATGATACTGTTTTGATGAAAAGTGTTTGTGATTGTCGTTTTCATTGATGTCAGAGTGGTTTGAGGGACAATAGAGCCCTGAGTACCGGGTCATTAGTGACTACCAACGCATGTCCAAAGTGCATAAGAGGAGATTACTGTGAATCAACGGTGGCATTTGATTTCTCTCATGACTCATGACTGCCTGCTTGGTGGTAATACGCTACCATAATAGCCCTTGATTACAATTCCATTTCAGTTCATCCAAAACAGGAAATAAATTGAGTTATAGAACACGTCACCAACATTGACATTTTTCTTGTAGAATCCAATATTTTAATGGTGATGAATTGCAATGGAATTTACGCCAACCCTGTTGCCCTTGCTTGGTGAAGGGAAGAAAACGAAACAGAAAATAATCGAATTGAAGAGAAGAGAAGCGAGGAGAAGAGAATAACAAAGAACAGGGAGATGCGGTGATGAAGGAGGTGGGGAACGGGGGGGGGACTCTTTGCCATGATGATCAAAGCAGAACATGACTCGTACCTGCAGGGAGTCTCTCTCTCTCTCTCTCTCTCTCTCTCTCTCTCTCTCTCTCTCTCTCTCTCTCTCCTCTCTCTCTCTCTCTCTCTTCTCTCTCTCTCTCTCTCTCGCTCTCTCTCTCTCTCTCTCTCTCTCTCT
Source organism: Salvelinus fontinalis (assembly GCF_029448725.1). Lineage (NCBI taxonomy): Eukaryota > Metazoa > Chordata > Actinopteri > Salmoniformes > Salmonidae > Salvelinus > Salvelinus fontinalis. The sequence continues at coordinate 59,961,771 of NC_074665.1, read as the reverse complement.
CTCTCTGTCTCTCTCTCTCTCTCTCTCTCTCTCTCTCTCTCTCTCTCTCTCTCTCTCTCTCTCTCTCTCTCTCTCTCTCTCTCTCTCTCTCTCTCTCTCTCTCTCTCTCTCTCTCAGGGTTCTATGTTCTATGTGCTGATTCAGCATGGCCACGCACACACACGGAGCACATGCTCACACAATCCATTCATCAACCCCCCGTCTGCCTCTGTCTCCCTGCCACACATAAGCTCACATGGAACAGTGTGATGCACAACACATATCTGCTTTTGTTAGTGCGCCCTGAGCTCTGAAACCCAACATAATGAATAAACATATGTTATTTGCATTAGCAACAATACCACAACAGACATATCACACCAAAGGGAATGTAAATGTAAACCTTACATCAATGTAAACCTGCAGGATTTGATACCACAGTCTGTGTGTGATGTACATTGCCCCCCCAACACATTGTTATTCCACCATTTAAGGCTTGGCATGCATCTCTCTATTGAAATCATCTATTTTCTCTCATTTGCCAAGCAATTTGTTGACATTGCATGACAATATGCACACAGTAAAAAAATGCTACCACTCCAAATATCTTATTGTAACGGCATCCTTTCTGTCCGATACTCTGCGGTTGAAAATATCAGAGCTCTTGACAGATGCTTTCCTGACGTGCATCAGGCGACACTGTGGCTTACCAGCTCTGCATCTTAACCCCAAGATTAAAGAGAAGATAAATCACCACCACATAATCATAAAATAGCCCTGAAGCCCACATTGTACTTTACAATTGAAGACAGAAGCAGCAGTGGGCTCTGGCTCTCTTGCTCTCTGGCTCTCTGGCTCTCTGGCTCTCTGGCCCTCTGGCTCTCTGGCTCTCTGGCCCTCTGGCTCTCTGGCTCTCTGGCTCTCTGGCTCTCTGGCTCTCTGGCTCTCTGGCTCTCCGCACGTTAGTGGTTAGCCTACCAGGGACACTACCAGTCACGATAGGGATTAATGGTGCACGTCTTGGCAGGAGCCGCTGCTGCAGTTCCTCTCTGTGCTTAAGAGCAACACCTGGTGGGATTAGTGACTCAGGGAATTTCTCTAGTGTCAGAAAGCGGGATCGTTTCCTAGCGTTAAACATGCCTCTCTTGGACAGATGCAGATTTAAATATAGTCCCCCTCCCCTTCTCCCCCAGCCCAAACCCCTCCTCCCCCACCCTTCCTCCCCCTCCTCTCCTCACCCACCCCACCCCTTCTCCCCCTCCTCACCACTCCTCCCCCTCCCCTCCTCCCACGTCCCTCCTCCCCCACCCCTCCCCTCCTCCTCCTCCCAGTATGACAGCTGGGCTAGCCATATACATGCTCACAGCAGCAGTGAGGAAGCAAAAGTCTCCATAGAAAGATGAGATTCGAGAGTTGGATTAGGTAGCGAACGTAATACTCATAAATGTCATGGACATATGGCCTGGGGCATGATGACAGCAGAGAGAGGGGGAGAGAGAGGAAGAAAGAAAGGGCTGAGTTGGCGGCGTTGCCCTGGTTTGACACTGTTGTGTCGAGCCTGAGAGGAGGCTCTCCAGCCGCCCTCCTCCAGAGAGCCTCTTCTCTCCCAGTTGTTCCCCAAGGCAGAGTGCTGCTGACTGGGCCGCTTGGCTTGCCCGCTGCACACTAGGGCATCCACTTCTGGAGCCTGCATTAGTTAGCGCAGCTGGACGTGACACCATGCAGCTCCCCAAACACACAGGCAGAGCACACACTCATGCTATATTGTCTCACACACGGACTTAGCGCACATAGACAGAGTTATTTATACACAGTTATTAACATCAACACACTCTGACTCATGAACACACACAGAGATCACATATAACACACAGTGTCACTCACATGCACGCATGAACGCTCACTCACATGCACACAAACGCGCACTCACACACACACACACACACACACACACACACACACACACACACACACACACACACACACACACACACACACACACACACACACACACACACACACACACACACACACACACACACACACACACCCACACACACACACACACACACACACACACACACACACACACAACGCAACAGCCCTGCAGAGCTGGCAGCTGTCTCACCGACCTGTTCCAGGCCTGGGCCTGACGTTTTCCCTCCTGACACTCAGCGCTGCTCTCTCCTGCCACTTCCCCTAGCTGTATAGCATCATGTAAACACTGTATCCTCTCTCAACAGCCACATTACACAGCCATACTCATAGGGCATTGGAAGCAGGCACCATAGAACACATCAGTCCTGTGTCCCTGTGGTGTACCTCCTCCCTTCTCCTCCTCACGTTTTTCCCCTCCTGGTGTGAAGCAGCTGTGGACCACCATAAATGTTGCGCTCAATCACCATGTGATCATCACACGCTTACCCTTCTAAACTGTATCTACTCTTCACCAAATACCTAGTATGTAGCTCAGTGACTGCATCCTATTTTGTTGTTAGTTTGTTAGTGATTATTCTACCCTCACTCTGGGCTGTTATTGCTCTTGGCTGACGTCTGATGATGAGGTGTAGTTAAAACACAGAGGGTAAAAGGTGTGTGTGTGTGTGTGGGGGGGGGGGGGGTAAATATTGACATTGGTCTCCCCTCCAGCTTTCCTTTCCCCTGTTTTTCATTCAGTGTGTCATATAAAGCCATTGACAATATGAGGCGTCGTGAGTGTGGCTGGGTGTGTTTGTAGAAAGACTGTCTGATGGATGGATGGCTGGTATTACCCAATCTCCATGGATGAGGGGAGGTGGAAATGCTGAGCAGAGACATTAAATACTAGAGCGAGCACTCGTAAAGATCACTCACACAGGTACTCTGTGTGTCGAGGCAGGTGAGGGGGGAGAGTACTGCTTTTCATAAATAGATGTTTGAAATGTTTGAGATGTTTAGGGGTCCAGGCTGTAAAATGCAGTGTGTGAAAGGGGTGTTGAGTGGTGTGTCTACCGTGGTCGGTTTTGTGTGTGCACACGTTCGTGTGTTTACCGTGGTCGGTTTTGTGTGTGCACACGTTCGTGTGTTTACCGTGGTCGGTTTTGTGTGTGCACACGTTCGTGTGTTTACCGTGGTCGGTTTTGTTCGTGTGTTTACCGTGGTCGGTTTTGTGTGTGCACACGTTCGTGTGTTTACCGTGGTCGGTTTTGTGTGTGCACACGTTCGTGTGTTTACGGTGGTCGGTTTTGTGTGTGCACACGTTCGTGTGTTTACGGTGGTCGGTTTTGTGTGTGCACACATTCGTGTGTTTATGCGTGTCTCTGCTCTGAGCCAAAGGAAATCCTCAGAGAGCAGTGACACGGGGGAGAGGGGAGAGACCGGTTTGGCCTGCTTTAATCCCTGAATCCAATCCTTACTTGTTGACAGTCCACACACCCTGGAGTGGAAAAGCTGTCATGGTAGAATACATAGTGCAGCCAAAGCTGAGAGCCCCATCATGGTTTCCAACATTAATCACTTGCATTAGTCGATGTAAGCACACTGTATAATACAAATCTGTCAACCCTCTCTATGAGGTTCCTTCCTGTATGTACTGTAGAATGTGCTGACACATTGAGGTTGTATTGTTGCTTAAGGAAACTGATAAACACTGACAAACATATTTTAACAGCAGGGTAGGACCGGCCCATTGTCATCCCAGCATTAAAAACATAGTGGGTGGCTGCCACTACTCTATAGGCTGACTCATCTAACAGTCAAAAGAGGACAGGACAAATGCTGGAGTATGGGAAATAGAAACAAAAGGCCAACTAAGCATCCCTGCCTATTTTTATTCACCTGCTCAAATAAAGAAGAGGAATTCTGATTTGTTTGGGTATAAAAACTGGTCAGGGGTCAGCGTTTACTGGTTAGATCCATCTACTGACTGGGGTGTGAGTGACAACAGGATTTGGAAATGGGCTGTCATATACTGTAGACAGAGGGGCTATTTGAAGGTGAATCTGCACCCTCGATGCATACAACTTTGAATCACATATTGTGTTTTAACATACTAAATTGGGAATCAAAATCTAAATAATGTATTCATTAGCCTTACATAATGCTACATATTGAAAATAGATGGAATGAGTGTTTCTGAATCCTTCATTTTCAAAGATGCAACCTGGAGCATGCAGCTGTTATTGTTTCACCTGATGAGTGAGTCAACATTAGCCATCGATTTGAGTTTGTGTCACGCCCTGGCCTTATTATTCTTTGTTTTCTTTATTATTTTAGTTAGGTCAGGGTGTGACATGGGGAATGTTTATGTTTTTGTTGGTTTTTGGGTGTTTATTTGGTAAAGGGGTTATGGGGTGGAGTATATGGTTTTGTGTTGAGTGTATATGTCTAGCGTTGTCTATGTAAGAACGTTAGTAGCCTGTATGTTTGTGCACAACGTTTGTAGCTTCACGGTCGTTTTGTTATTTTGTTGTTTTGTTAAAGTGTTTTTGTGTCGTGTTCATCTTCGTGTTAAAATAAAAGAAGATGGCATATTTTCCAACTGCTGCATTTTGGTCCGTCAATCCGCCACACGATCGTGACAGAATTACCCACCATAGGACCAAAATGCAGCAGTTGGAAAATATGCCATCTTCTTTTATTTTAACACGAAGATGAACACGACACAAAAACACTTTAACAAAACAACAAAATAACAAAACGACCGTGAAGCTACAAACGTTGTGCACAAACATACAGGCTACTAACGTTCTTACATAGACAACGCTAGACATATACACTCAACACAAAACCATATACTCCACCCCATAACCCCTTTACCAAATAAACACCCAAAACCAACAAAAACATAAACATTCCCCATGTCACACCCTGACCTAACTAAAATAATAAAGAAAACAAAGAATAATAAGGCCAGGGCGTGACAGTTTGTATTGAAGCTCAACCTGCCACAGGCACTTCTGCATTCATCTGTCTAGTTATCATGTTCAGAGGCATCTCTCCATAGCAGATCACACAAAAGCATTCCAAGAATTATATTTTGTAAATAAGAGGTAAAGAATGAGAGGGAGAGAGGTACACTTGGATACCTGACTATGTTGTATCTATTAAACAGCCATACTCAAGGCAAGTGTTTAGTGCTTACAGTTGCATTTGCTGCTAACAAATGATGACAATCTCCATTCAGAACAGCCTCTGTACTGGCCTTGAAACCAATCCCATGGCAATGAAATTGAAACTAGCGTTATTGGATTTTACACTAATTCACTCTGTCTCATGTACAGATTGTATCATACATTGAGTTAATCAAACATTAGGAACACCTTCCTAGTATTGAGATGCACCCCCCCCCCCCACCCCCACCCTTCGCCCTCATAACAGCCTCAGTTCATCAAGGCATGGGCTCTACAGGGTGTCCAAAGCAATCCACAGGGGTATTGTCCTATGTTGACTCCAATGTCAAGTTGCACATGGGAAACTGTTGAGCATGAAAAATCCAGCAGCTTCTCAGTTCTAGACACACTCAAACCAGTGGGCCTGCTGCTTACTATCATACCCTGTTCAAAGGCACTTAAATATGTTGTTTTGCCCACCCTCTGAATGGCACACAAACACAATCCATGTCTCAAGGCTTAAAAACATCCTTTAACCTGTCTCCTCTCCTTCATCTACACTGACATCAATAAGGGATCAAAGCTTTCACCTGGATTCACCTGGTCAATCTGTCATGGAAAGAGCAGGTGTTTCTAATGTTTTGTACACTCAGTGTATATTTGCCCTGCGAAATGCTACCATACTTGATCATGATATGCTTAAGGCAGGCTAGCTAGACAAGCCAGTCAATTTACCTAGTCAATTACTGTAGAAAAACAGAGAGAATTTCCTTATTGACCTGGCAAAAAAAAGATGCCACGCCTAAAGTGAAAATGACTCCACTGCCTAATAATGCAATCTCTGTCATAAACCATGATGTATGTCTCATTTTCAGTCCTTTGATGTCACTTTAAAACTACAGACCACTTCTGAAAGTTCTCTGTCCAGCCTCCCATCTCATCCCATGGTGGTAATTGGTCCGGTGCTGATAATTACTCATAGGCCACCACTGGGTGACGGAAGGGCGACATGACAGGCCGTCTAATGACACAAGGTGTTTTACTGAGCGGGGTCTGCTCCCTGCACCCCCCCACACACTAATGAGGAACATGGACCTTGTCTGAGACCAGCCCAGTCTGGCTGACAGAGTCACAGAGGAGGAATATTAGGTAACACCACAGGGATGTTAAGATGTGTCGTCACCAAACTCAGCCCCCATTAAAAAGGTATACAGTAGGTATCTATGCAGCAAAGTGGGACATGTTTTTTTGGATGTCCATTCACTCAGAAGTGCACAATGTTTGGGACTTTGACACATTTGACGCATACAGTGCATTCGGAAAGTATTCAGAACCGTTGACACATTTTGATACGTTACAGCCTTATTCTAAAATTAATTAAATACATTTCCTTCCTCATCAACCTACACACAATACCCCATAATGACAAAGCGAAAAAGTTTTTAGAAAATTTAGAAAATGAATTAAAAAAAAAAAAACTGAAAAACCTTATTCCATAAGTATCCAGACTCTTTCCTATGAGACTCGAAATTGAGCTCAGATGCATCCTGTTTCCATTGTTTCTACAACTTGATTAGAGTCCACCTGTGGTAAATTCAATTGATTGGACATGATTTGGAAAGGCACACACCTGTCTATATAATATCCAACAGTTGACAATGCATGTCAGAGCAAAAACCAAGGCATGAAGTCGAAGGAATTGTCCGTAGAGCTCTGAGCTCTACAATAACACAGTGGCCTCCATCATTCTTAAATGGAATAAGTTTGGAACCACCAATACTCTTCCTAGAACTGGCCGCCCGGCCAAACTGAGCAATCGGGGGAGAAGGGCCTTGGTCAGGGAGGTGACCAAGAACCTGATGGTCACTCTGACAGAGCTCCAGAGTTCCTCTGTGGAGATGGGAGAACCTTCCAGAAGGACAACCATCTCTGCAGCACTCTACCAATCAGTCCTTTAGAAAGAAGATTCTATGGTATGACAAAACCAAGAATGCCAAGCATCAGGTCTGGAGGAAACCTGGCACCATCCCTACGGTGAAGCATGGTGGTGGCAGCATCATGCTGTGGGGATTTTTTTCAGTGGCAGGGACATGGAGACTAGTCAGGATCGAGAGCAAGATGAACTGAGCAAAGTACAGAGAGATTCTTGATGAAAACCTGCTCCAGAGCGCTCAGGACCTCAGACTGGGGCAAAGGTTCACCTTCCAACAGGACAACAACCCTAAGCACACAGCCAAGACAACGCAGGAGTGGCTTCGGGACAAGAGTCTGAATGTCCTTTAGTGGTCCAGCCAGAGCCTGGACTTGAACCCGATCAAACATCTCTGAGAGACCTGAAAATAGCTGTGCAGCACCCCAAATACATGTGTGCCAAGCTTGTAGTGTCATACCCAAGAAGACTCGAGGCTGTAATCGCTTCCAAAGGTAATTCAACAATGTCCTGAGTAAAGGGTCTGAATACTTATGTAATTGTAATATTTACGTTTTTTTATTACATTTGAAAAAAAATAAAAAATAAACCCGCTATGTCATTATGTAGTATTGTGTATAAATTGATGAGGGGGAAAAAACGATTTAATCGATTTTAGAACAAGGCTGTAATGTAACAAATTGTGGAAAAAGTCAAGAGGTCTGAATAGTTTATGAATGCATGTTATAGTGTAGTCTGCTTCTCCTGTCCCCTGGCCGGGGTTTTCCAGCTCATGTGATGTGGATGAATGGCCACAGCCTCGTGTATCTCTTCCTATCCCTTCCCCTGGTGGATATTTGTGAACTGAAGAAAATATCTAATCAATCAACTAATCTCCCGCTCTTATTCGCCACACACCCCACTGCTCACTTTGTGCTCAGATCAGCAGTGTACTTACTTACTCACTGTATGTGTGTGTGTGTGTGTGGGGGGGGGGGGGGGGGGGGGGGGGAGGGGGTCCTTCTGTGTGTGTGTGTCCGTGTACGTGCGTGTGTGTATGTGTGTGTGCGCGCAGGTTTCATGATTTCCAAGGACTTGTCTTTTAAAATATGATATTGTGCACATGTCAAAGCAGGGAACTGTGTGACAATTTATTCAATGTTTTAGTATTCAGTTGCTTCAGTAGAATTCTACTTCAGAGAACCTTTAACAGTTCACCTATCTTTGAACAACAGCTTTTCAGCTTATTATTTATGATTTGATCTATTGACAAGCAAAAGGCCACTGCTCTCAGATCACGTAGCTGTAATTATGACACAATTTGAGTGGTTGAGAGAGGTTATTCTTTGTTTACACAGATTTCCAAAGCTATAGCTTGCTGTCTCTTTTGCTGTTCACACCTCAAGTACACTGCCAATTCCTGCTTAAAGACATGCTCCGGAACATTGGGGACGACTACGTTTTTTTTATCCTCCAGCTTTAGGCTGGATGTGTCAATGTGTAATTCATACATAATCTATGAGCATAATTACTGTTTACCTCAACTAGCCTTTAAATCCCTAGTTTGAAAGCAAATGTTTTTCTAGAAGCTGTGCTGCCCCTTTTTCCCTACATTTTCCCCCACGTGGGCCAGACCCCTAGCAATTCCAGTTATAGCCAAAGAGCTTCAGCGCCTCGTTATTTAAGTGACAGCTAGCAAGATACTCACACAGCAGAGTGAGAGAGAGAGAGAGGGAGAGAGAGAGAGAGAGAGAGAGAGAGAGAGAGAGAGAGAGAGAGAGAGAGAGAGAGAGAGAGAGAGAGAGAGAGAGAGAGAGAGAGAGAGAGAGAGAGAGAGAGAGAGAGAGAGAGAGAGAGAGAGAGAGAGAGAGAGAGAGAGAGAGAGAGAGAGAGAGAGAGAGAGAGAGAGAGAGAGAGAGAGAGAGAGAGAGAGAGAGAGCAATGATGTGGTGCACATATCTGCACCTACAGTATGTGAGGTAGTACACCATTTTTGGGGGGAACACTTTTGGCTCATGTGTGCTACTTTCAGAACTACTGGCATAAAAGTATACAAAAGTACCGAAGAATATCTGTAACCTTTGACTTTCATCATGGACACGTTTCTGCCATTCAGATCGCCTGGAATCAAACACTGGAGTTAAAGCCCTGCATGGCAGAGGCATAACTGACCACATTAGATTGGCGGATTCTTCAAAGACAGACGGGTCCCATCGGAGCTGGTGGGACCCGATGGCAGAACAGAGAAGCAGCTATTTGTCACACTCAGCCCCTCAGGCCCACTGTAACTTCCTCACCATCCCTGTTATTCTTAGACAGTGGGTGCAGGAAGAAAGCAGTGAGCATGGGAGGCCTTCCCATGGGGATTTGTCTCTGACACCACACAGAGAGATGGAGAAAAGGCCGGAGCAACGAGACTGTCAGCGCCACTTTCTTAGAGTTGCTTCAGGTCACCAGCTCCTTAGTCACAAATTCGCTGTCCTCACAGTACCCTTGTCCCCTCCAGTCAGGCTGCCGTCAAGAGTTAGCATGCGATCGGTGACTGTGATCCTCCATAACAGTCGCAGAGGAACTCAGATAGGAGAAGAACCCCCTGTCCTCTTGAGTGTAGGGTGTCTGCCCAGTGGGTGAAAACGCGCTTTGGGGATGACATTTCACTTCCGTATGTTATATTTTTCAGTGGCGTCTTTCTCTAAAATATCATTAACATTATATCCGAAAAGTTGTATTTCGTAAGCTAATACATCCGATAATAAGCATTGAGCTCTGTTGACATAGGTGTCTTATGAAAACCTTTCAGGATTTTACATTTTGTGGTCGTCAGCTTTCGCGGGTAGCAAAAATAAAAATTTGCATGACACGAGCTGAATTAAATGCAAAAGGCTTTGAATATAAGCCTGATATACGCTCAGTGCTCCGTTGACATTTCACAGAGATAAGCTTGTTTTTGTGAGAAATCTTAGAAAAAGTTTCACATTTCGAATTAATATGAAAAGCCTATACTGAAATATGAAAATACTACATGTGATGTCTCAAAATTGATATCCATCTTAACTCTAAGTTATTTGATGTCCTGCGGATTCCAGAAGAACAATGATGAGTTCAACGGGAAAGTCTGCCTTTCAGGTAACCAGTACCCTTATTAATTCTTGCACAGAATGCAGCCAAGCTGACGCAATGCAATTTTCCTGATACAGTATTTGACCACTTTTTTCCCTCTGGCTTCCATTGATTTAGTCACCTTAATTTTGGCCATCCTACAAGGGTAAAAACTCAAAAAACCTTTGAACAGATTATGATAGAGACATAAGGCTTGGACCATTTCTTAAAGGAGTATCTACATAATTAGCATGCTATTTAACCTATTGATCAAAATATGTGTTTTTGATTGGACACCCTATTGAGTGTCACCCTTCTCCTTGTCACAAACAGGGCCTGTATGTAGAGGCTATAGCTTCTCCAAGGTCAGAGCAGAATAAGCCAGCGAGCAGCTTCACAATTGAGGCTCCAACAGTAATCCATTGAAGAAGTCAGCACGTTTTCCCTCTCCCTGGCCTGTTCATGCTTATATTGATGGTGATAGCAGAGCACTATTTCTATAGACGGATTTATACGGCCCCATACTTAATACTTCCAGAATAACTATGCAACAAAGGGGAGAAGGAGCCGCTAGGAGCAAAATCCATCCATCATTTATTCAGTCCTGCCGCTATGCAATAGAGAAACCGGCTCTCCTGCTATTGCTTCTCCAATGTGGTATTTATATTATCAGTTCAAATGAGGGTTTCTTATGAATGCAGTCACCCTGACTAGCACTTGGGAGAGATCGCTGCACCATTAAGAGAAAGTTCAACTGTTACAACAACAGGATTCAGGCTGAGCTAGACAAAATGAAATAAGAAGTATCGTAAGTGAGTAGAAGGAATAGTTTTCTTCGTCTGCACAGTTCCTCCATGGGAATGGTTCTGGTAATTGGTAATGACACCCATCGACTTTGTCGATGACTGTCATGCACTGAAGATGCAATTTGAATCATCCTGTTATCATTACTCATCATATAATGTGTGTCTCTCACACTTATTCTCCCCACAGCCCACTGCCCACTCTGATCAGCAGAGTGTGTGTGTGTGTCCATGCATGTGTCCTTGTGTGACTCTACTGTTTACTCAGACGGTCCAGGGGTTTGTCTTGTCCACTCATCTCCTTGTCCTGTCAGGGTCCATTATGTCTGTTGGCTGTGAAAGGTGCTGAGTGATGATAAGTTCATCTCAGTCATCAGCGACACAGTGTCTGCTACCCAAGGTGCAGTATTCACTGTCTTTAAATGAGACAGCAGCCCAGCTAGCACATAACGTTCTGAGAACCATATGATTCTTAGAGCTTGGTGAGAGTGTGATTGTCTTATGGTTATTTTGCATACAACCTTTGCCCAATGTTCTGGGAATGGATACCCAGCTAGCCCATAACGTTCTTAAAACCATATGTTTCCAATTTCAGTACTTCTGCATAATGTTTTCTACAGGTTTCCTTATGATTCTATTTAATTAAAGTAATGTTCACAGAATGTTCAGAGAATGTTAAGAAACAATGTTCTGTGGTAATTTCAAAACTTCAGCATAATACTTTCTGCAGGTTTCCTCATGGTTCTATTTAAAGTCGTGTTAAAAACCACAAGATAACATTAGTAACATTCAAAGAACGTTCTAAGAATGTTATTTAAAAACATAAACATTCCGTTCTCAGCATCAACAAAACTATCTATCCTCTAGCTTGTTAAATGTGTTCAGGTGTGTTGGCCACGCCCACTAATTGGCTGATCTTAATAAGTGCTTGTTTCCTTTGAAAGGGCGTCTATCTGAAAAGACTAAAATGAACAGCTTTGTAAGAGTTAAAAACATGACATGCTAGCTCCATTCTGATTTCGCAGAGAACTAATTCTATGGATAGAGAACAGAAGATCATAGGTTTGAAAATCTCACTGATGCCATGCCACAATAGAAAATACATGTTTTTACATGATTAACGCTTAAGGAAATTAATTTCCTATGTGTACTACGGATGCAGCGTGACATCCTTTACAGTGGTGTCATGACCCGGATCTACATTTGCGCTGGGGTCGCTTTTGAGGGGTGAATGTAGCACATGGGGATGTGTGAAACGTACTCCTCAGCCGGAAGTGGCCCCACTTGCGCCACTGAATAGCTAGCTTTTAGCCTGGCGCCGACTGGTTAAATGCTCCAGGAAGGCGGTGTGTTAGCAAAGCAGAGGTCCTGGGTGCGAGCCTCAGTGTGAGCCAAATCAGGAGGAAGTGGTACAAGCAGCGTGATCTCCTTTACAGAGGCACACATTACCCGGCAGGCCTATACTAAAGTAAAAGACTGAAGCCCCAGTAATTATTCATCATTTGAACCCACTGTTGCCTATCAGATTACAGTGTATCTACAGCACACCAAGAAGGAGAGGGCTGGCAGACGCTGTTATCCAGAGAGACTAGGGTTAAGTGCCTTGCTCAAGGGCACATCAACAGATCTTTCACCTACAGTGGTTCTTCCATTCAAAGTTACGAGCATATGCCGCGACCGTTAGTGGGCTTGGGGATACCAACCAGAGACTTTTCAGTAACTGGCCCAACGCTGTTAACAGCTAGGCTAACTGCTGATGGAGGATCTGGGTGGGAGTTAAGCCATTCACTGTGCTCTTATAGACCTTGGCTAAAAACACATTTTTACCGCAAGAAGCACCAGTCTGACTATGCAAAGCATTGCATAATGTCCCTTAACGCTGAGTGGCATAGTGTCTGACGTTTTGGGAAGTGTTTGAAATGGTTTTCTTTGAGATCCGGTTGGTCACAGCTTTGTATTATTCCTGCTTCCGATACTGTGGGCCATTGATGAACATATTTCAGCATCTCCAAGAATCAGCTTTTGTAAAAATAACAAGTATGGCCAACAGTATATACCTGCGGTGGGGTTAGAGTGAGGCCTCTTAAGATTAAAATACATCTCTCTGCATCCCTAAAATAACACTAGGATGTCCTCTAGTGATCAGCTTATTTTTATTTAACTAGGCAAGTCAGTTAAGGACAAATTCTTATTTACAATGACACCTTAGGAACAGTGGGTTAACTGCCTTGTTCGGGGGCAGAACAACAAATGTTTACCTTGTCTGCTCGGGGATTTGCTCTAGCAACCTTCTGGTTACTGGCCCAACACTCTAACCACTAGTCTACCTGCCACTTATGAAATAAGAGGTATAGGTGTAACCTTTGATTGTTAGTGTTGAGCTATATGTATGTGCTCTCCTCCTTGTTGTTATATCATTCTTGCAGTTTGAAGCAGTGCCAATGCACAGCGTTCTCCAATCATGTAAATCAGGGATGGCAAACTCCAGTCCTCAGGGGCCTGATTGGTGTCACATTTCTGCCTCAGCACCAGCTAATACACCTGACTCCAATAATTAACTAATCATGATCTTCAGTCTAGAACGCAATTTGTTTAATCAGTTGTGTTTACTAGGGATAGGCAAAAAGTGTGACACACCACTCAGGCCCCCGAGGAGTTGCCATCCCTGAAAAGGATGCATCATTGGACATAACTGGACATAATTGATGCAAGCAGCTATGTCCCCTATTGTACTATGTTACATGTACGTAGGATCTATGCTTTTTACTCTACTTTTTGACATGCCCTTTTGGATTTAAAAATATTCATGTATTTTGAAAGGGGTTGCAAAATTTTGCTGACAAAACACAAAGGAGAAGAGATGCTGGAAAAACAGTGCCTTTCACTGTAAGATTACAGTTCCCATGAGACAGTGTAGAGCAACAGATCAAGGTCCCTCTTGGTTTAGAAAGTCTCACGGGAACTGTGCCCTTGCAGTGAAAGGCCCTGTTTTTCCAACGTCTCTTTTCTGTTTTGTCAGTTTGGGGGGCTGAGAAGAGAAGGTGAGGGATCACCATGGTAACAGTTACTGTGGAGCCAGGGGAAGGTTGCTAAGGTCATATACACTCATGGCCAGTTTATTAGGTACACCGATCTAGTAAGCTAAGCTTCCGAGTTGACTAAAGTCCATTGTCTCACCTCTACTGTTGATCGATAATCCTGTTGTGATGTCACTATGTCATTGGGCTTGTTTGTTTTTGTAATGCATTTTTTCTTAATTTTTTTCCCCGTCATCACTTTGTAAAATAGGGAACAAGCTGCACAAATAGCAAAGCTGTCTCAGGCAGTATTTTAAGTATCTCAATATAGTATAACCTACCAATCAGTGTATATGAAGAGCTGTGGAGGGCAGAATCTCACAATGTTGCAGTCCAGAAATTAGAACTTTACCATCAATGCCAAAAGCCTGGGCCTCTGATGGAGACTGTATGACTGTCATGAACGCATGCTTCAGTATTCCCCCTTCTATCTAGGACCATTTGTGTGCCCAGGCCTCATAGACGTATCGAAAGGATCCCGTAATGCTCACCAATGTAGCTGACCGATATAGAGAGAGACAAGTGTCTTAGCAGAATGCAATCTAAAGCTTGTGTGGTCTAGAGACGAGAACTGTACCATCTATGGCAAAAGCCTGGGCTCCTGACAGAGACAATAGAATTCTCACCACTGCATGTTACAACAGTCAAATAATCTGTTTGTCACCTGTGAAACTGATTCTACATTGAATATAGTCTTCGAGATGCTCAAACAATCATGTGTATGTGTAGATGACAACTCATCTTGTCACCTCTCATTTTTGGTTAATGTAGAAAAACAAACACGGTGGCGCGCACAAGCTCCACCCATCGTCGGATTACTTTCAGAAATAGTTTTACAAAATGATGTTGATCACTGGTCAGCACAATAACCCATGATGTGATTAATTGTAAATAGATTTATTCAAATATAACCGCTTGTGTTGGCTCACTCTTTCTTCAGTTAGGGCTACGACTAATGGATGAGAATTGTGTTATGCTATTGCTACTTCTGTTAATGTCTGAACATTGCATCCAAAAATCACATTGAGGACATAACATTGTAAAGACTGTTTGTGCAAAATGTTTCCGTGAAAAAACTGTGTGGCCAGCTCAAACGTTGACTGTTGCGTCAATCGTAACTAGGCGTTCTAATGTGTTGTTCTAATCGCACCGGTTTGAGCACACGCTGCAGGGTCCACTGTAGAGCAATCACACCCATGAGTTAGTATGCATAAAAAGACCAGCAACATCATCTATATACAGTAATATGATTGATCATATATGTATCATGAAGGTGAAACTATGTGTAGACTACAGCAGGCATGCCATACTGAGATAGCTTCTCAGAAAACCAAGAAAATGCTTATTTCTCATGTTACTCACTACCACTGACCTTGCTGAGGCAAGATAAACCTGCCATCTTGGTAAATGAAAAATAAGCTACCCATCTAATACTGTGCCGTAGTTCACCATACTGAGATAGCTTCTCAGAACTATGAATAGGCTTATTTTCTCATGCTATCCATAAATGCCATCATACAGACCAGAACGCCACTGGTAAAGCGTCTGTGCAAACCAACACCATTGGTTTAACGTGAAACTCAATCTGTGCATGTTGGTCGCTGCTCTGTGGGCCATGAAGAGTAGATGCTCAGATGGATTCCTGAGCAGAATACACAGCGAAAAGTCCCGACACACAACATTAACTGATACCCTGCCACCGGGCAACTCATAAGGAAGGCTGCATTTGGCAGAATGAGATTTGGAATAGAAAAGCAAACATGGTTGAATAAACAGAAAACATCATACAGAAAGAAGAGCAGACATTAGACTGCTGCAGAGCAGCACAGCTCAGCCATGACATACACAATCATCACATAGCGTACAACTACATACAATATATTAACGAAACCCCAAAACAGCAACCAACGGTGGCTACGTAGAAACCCTCTAAACAGCCTAATGTCACTACTGATACTGCTAAGCAGTAGCTGATGCGTCCGCAGTATGCCCGGGCATGCACAATGAGAGTGATAATGACAACCTAAAACCTTGGCCTACAATATAGAGTGTACCTAAGCTGAGGGCTAAGTCAAGCCTTATATGCCAGTAAGCCATGATAGAAGAATAGATAAGTAGAGACATACAACCCATAGAGTACTAGAATAGGCCTGCAGATTAGAGTTTTCTGTAATAAGCTCTCTCAAACAGAATGTTTCATTAAAGGTGATAAAACACCTGATTGCCAACTGCTGATCGCCATGTGGTGTTTAACAAGCCCTCAGCATGGTAGGTAATGCTAGTATCAAAAGCCTTCCATTGCAGCTAGAAGCTATAGCAAGCCTTGATTGGTTATTGCACTGTGATATAGCATCAGCTTCCACACTAAGGTCCAGGGTGAGAACTTGAAATCTGAGGGAAAAGGTGTTGGGTTAAGGTTAGGGTTAGGGTTATCAGTAATATAAATGAACTGTACTTCTGTGAATATGCTTAATGATGGAAAAGACACAGTAATAATGTTTAGCCGGAGACAGACTTGCACTATCCAATTAGCAAGAGATATCATGCTGCTCGGCTGCTGAATTGCCCACATGGCGCCCACAGCATTTGGCCAGCACAATGGTGTCAGATATGAGTCACGCTCAGCTACTGTGCACGGAGCTCGTGACCCACTATAGCAGAGTGATGTACAAGCATGAATTATGTGCATGGGTAAACGAGGCTTACTGGTATCTTAAAATATAGGACTCTCCTAACATATTGCCTAACCTAAAGCTTCATCTACACGACAGCAAGAATGATGATAAAACTAATTAATAGACAAACATAAGAAGGCATGTCTTATCCTGTAAGGGGACAATCTGGGATAAACCAAGATGTTATCCTACCAATTTTTTTATAACTAGCTGGGGAAAGGCCAGAGAAGTCCCCACTAATGTAATGTACAACTATGGATGATAGTAAAACTATGGTTGAGCTACAGGGTTTGTGTGCGCAGAGAAGGGCGACATCTTACAAGCTCCAACCAAACTTTGCTATATAAAATCAAATCAAATCAAACCTTATTTGTCACATGCGCCGAACACAACAATTGTAGAACTTACCGTGAAAGGCTTACTTACAAGCCTTTAACCAACAGTGCAGTTCAAGAAGAAATAAGAATATATTTACCCCAAAAAATAAAGTAAAAAATTAAGAGTCACACAATATCATAACAATAACGAGGCTATATACAGGGGTTACCGGTACTGAGTCAGTGTGCAGGGGTACAGGTTAGTTGAGGTAATTTGTACATGTAAGTAGGGGTGAATTGACAACGCACAGATAATGAACAGCGAGTAGCAGCAGTGTACAAAACAAATGGGGGGGGGGGGGTTCAATGTAATAGTCCGGTGGCCATTTGATTAATTGTTCAGCAGTCTTATGGCTTGGGTGTAGAAGCTGTTAAGGAGCCTTTTGGACCTAGACTTGGCGCTCCGGTACAGCTTGCCGTGCGGTAGCAGAGAAAACAGTCTATGACTTGGGTAACTGGAATCTCGGACAATTTTATGGGCTTCCTCTGACACCGCCTATTGTATAGATCCTGGATGGCAGGAAGCTTGGCCCCAGTGAAGTACTGGGCCATACGCAGTACCCTCTGTAGCGCCTTACGGTCAGATGCCGAGCAGTTGCCATACCATGCAGTGATGCAACCAGTCAGGATGCTCTCGATGGTGCAGCTGTAGCACTTTTTGAGGATCTGTGGACCCATGCCAAGTCTTTTCAGTCTCCTGAAGGGGAAAAGGTTTTGTTGTGCCCTCTTCACAACTATCTTGGTGTGTTTAGACCATGATAGTTTTTGGTGATGTGGACACCAAGGAACTTGAAACTCTCGACCCGCTCCACTACAGCCCTGTTGATGTTAATGGGGGCCTGTTCGGCCGGCCTTTTCCTGTAGTCCACGATCAGCTCCTTTGTCTTGCTCACATTGCGGGAGAGGTTGTTGTCCTGGCAACACACTACCAGTTCTCTGACCTCCTACCTGTAGGCTGTCTCATCATTATCGGTGATCAGGCCTACCACTGTTGTGTCGTCAGCAAACTTAATGATGGTGTTGGAGTCATGTAGGGCCACGCAGTCGTGGGTGAACAGGGAGTACAGGAGGGGACTAAGTACATAACGTGTACACAGTGTTGAGGATCAGCGTGGCAGACGTGTTGTTGCCTACCCTTACCACCTAGGGGCGGCCCGTCAGAAAGTCCAGGATCCAGTTGCGGAGGGAGGTGTTTAGTCCCAGGGTCCTTAGCTTAGTGATGAGCTTCGTGGGCACTATGCATTCTCACATAGGTGTTATTTTTGTCCAGGTGGGAATGGGCAGTGTGGAGTGCGATTGAGATTGCGTCGTCTGTGGATTTGTTGGGGCGGTATGCGATTTAGGGTATCCGGGAGGATGCTGTTGATGTGAGCCATGACCAGCCTTTCAAAGCACTTCATGGCTGCCGACGTGAGTGCTATGGGGCGGTAATCATTTAGGAAGGTTGCCTTGCTTTCTTGGGCACAGGGACTATGGTGGTCTGCTTCAAACATGTAGGAATTATAGACTCAGTCAGGGACAGGTTGAAAATGTCAGTGAAGACACTTGCCAGTTGGTCCACACATGCTTTGAGTACACGTCCTGGTAATCCATCTGGCCCCGCGGCTTTGTGAATGTTGACCTGTTTAAAGGTCTTGTTCACATTAGCTACCGAGGGTGTTATCACACAGTCATCCAGAACAGCTGGTGCTCTTTTGAATGCTTCAGTGTGGCTTGCCTCGAAGCGAGCATAAAAGGCATTTAGCTCATCTGGTAAGCTCGCGTCACTGGGCAGCTCGCGTCTGGGTTTCTCTTTGTAGTCTGTAATAGTTTTCAAGCCCTGCCACATCCGACGAGCATCAGAGCCGGTGTAGTAGGATTCAATCTTAATCTTGTATTGACGCTTTGCTTGCTTGATTGTTCGTCTGAGGGCATAGCAGGATTTCTTATAAGCGTCCAGATTAGTGTCCCACTCATTGAAAGTGGCAGCTCTAGCCTTTAGCTCGATGCAGATATTGCCTGTAATCCATGGCTTCTGGTTGGGATATGTACGTATGGTCACTGTGGGGACGACGTCGTCAATGCACTTATTGATGAAGCCGATGACTGAGGTGGTATACTCCTCAATGTCATTCGATGAATCCCGGAACATATTCCAGTCTGTGCTAGCAAAACAGTCCTGTAGCGTAGCATCCACATCATCTGACCACTTCCGTATTGAGTGAGTCATTGGTACTTCCTGCTGTAGTTTTTGATTGTAAGCAGAAATCAGGAGGATAGAATTACGGTCAGATTTGCCCGAATGGAGGGCGGGGGGAGAGCTTTGTAAGCATGTCTGTGTGTGGAGTAAAGGTGGTTTAGAGTTTTTTTCCCCCACTGGTTGCACATTTGACATGCTGGTAAAAATTGGTAAAACTGATTTAAGTTTGCTTGCATTAAAGTCCTCGACCACTAGGAGCGCCACTTCTGGATGAGCATTTTCTGGTTTGCTTATGGCCTAATAGCTTTGGTTAAGTGCGGTCTTAGTGCCAGCATCAGCCTGTGGTGGTAAATAGACGGCTACAAATAATGTAGATGGGAACTCTCTTGGTAGATAGTGTGGTCTACAGCTTATCATAAGGTACTCTACCTCAGGCGAGCAATACCTCGAGACTTCTTTAATATTAGACATTGCGCACCAGCTGTTGTTGACAAAAGACACCTCCCCACCCCTCGTCTTACCAGACGTAGCATCTCTGTTCTGCCGGTGCATGGAAAATCTCATCAGCTCTATATTATTCATGTCGTCGTTCAGCCACGACTCAGTGAAACATAAAATATTACAGTTCTTAATGTCCCGTTGGTAGGATAATCGTAATCGTAAGTCATCAGTTTTATTTTCCAATGATTGCATGTTAGCAAGTAGAACGGAAGTCAGTGGGCGTTTACTCGCTCGTTTACTTGCTCGCCTACGGATTCTCAGAAGATCTGCGTCCTCTTTTCCTCTGTCTTTTCTTCACGCAAATGACGGGGATTTGGGCCTGTTCCCTGGAGAGCAGTATATTCTTCTCGTTGGACTCATTAAAGGAAAAAGCTTCTTCCAGTTCGTGGTGAGTAATCGCTGTTCTGATGTCCAGAAGTTATTTTCGGTCATAAGAGATGGTAACAACAACATAATGTACAAAATAAGTAAAAAAAATAAGTTACAAACAACGCCAAAAAACGAACAAAATAGCACAATTGGTCAGGAGTATGTAAAACATAAGCCACCCTCTTCGGCACCATCTCAACATATAGTGACTTATATCGTGTTTATCCTTACTTTTTTTTACCGAAAGTTCATTCCATTATCATATATGATCGCCAACCACTTCTGGACATCAGGTTGACAGTTACTAACCTTGATTTCGATTTCAAATACAACTTCATCTCCGACTTATCTGTACCACTGTTCATACCAGACATTATTCCTTTATTCCATGGGATACCAAAACGCCACAGGCATAGACGGGGTGGAGTCCTGGTGAAATTGAGGCAAAGAAAAAAATGAACAGTGCTCCCCTCTGTTCTATTGGCAAATGTCCAGTTATTTGAGAATAAGATGGATAAGCTTCATTCAACTTGAAAAGCTGCAATATTATATGTCTGAATGAAACGTGGCAGGATGATGACGCTATGCACATAGTACTCAGTGGATTTTTCATGCAATGGCAGGATCGTACAGCGGCTTCTTAGAAGTCGAAAGGAGGTGGAGTATGTTTCTTTATAAATAACAACAGGTGTGCTGCTTCAAGTGTGAAGGAAATCAAGTGTGATATAAAATACCTCATGATAAGCTGCAGACCCTTTTATCTACCAAGAGAGTTTTAATCTGTAATTTTCATGGCTGTCTACATCCCGCTCCAAGCCAACATCACTTTGGCACTCAACAAACTCTATGGGGCCATAAACAAACAAGATATCACTCACCCAGAGGCAGCGTTCCTGGTCGGCAGAGACTTTAACTCAGGGAGACTTAAAACCGTCCTACCTCACTTCTACCAACTTGTCTCCTGCACCACTAGGGGCCACTTTTATTCTATCCACAGAAATGCATATAAGGCCCTTCCTCATCCTCCCTTCGGCAAATCTGACCATGACTCCATTCTCCTGCTTTCTGTTTACAAAGAAAACTCAAACAAGAAGTACCAGTGATGTGCTCAGTATGGAAGTGGTTGGATGAAGCATAAGCAAGGTTATAAGAATGTTTTGATAGTACAGACAGGGATATGTTCCGGGACTCATCTGATAGCATGGAGGAGTTTAGCACAACAGTCACGGGCTTCATCAATAAGTGCATAAACAATGTCATCCCCACAGTGACTATAAGAACATATCAAAACCAAAAACCATCCATTGCAGGCAATATCCATGCTTAAGGCTGGAGCTACAGCTTACAAGGAACGGGACTCAGACATGAACACATGCAAGAAATCCCGCTACGACCTCTAACGAGATATAAAACATGCAAAAGGACAATATAGCAGGAATATAGTGGAATCCTATTACACCAGCGCCGACGCTTCTTGCATGTGGCAGGGCTTGCATACGATAACGGATTACAAAGGGAAACGCAGCCATGAGTTGCCCAGCGATGCAAAACTCCCAAACGAGCTAAATGCCTTTTATGCTCGCTTCGAGGTATATAACTCTCTGCCTTGCGTGAAAGCCCCTGTTTTTGCCGGATGACTGTTTGATCTCGCTCGCCGTGGCAGATGTGAGCAAAACGTTTGAACAGGTTAACAATCACAAAATACCACTGTGCATTATCAAAGCATGCACAGTTCAACTGGCAAGTGTCTTCACTGACATTTTCAATTTATCCTTGTCCCAGTCTGTAATCTCAACATGTTTCAAGCTGACCAACATTGTCTCTGTTACCAAGAACTCCAAAGTAACCTGCCTAAATGACTATGTAGCACTGAAATTATGAAGTGCTTTGAAGGCTGGACACACACTAACACCATCATCCCAGACACCCTAGACCCACTCCAATTCGCGTAACGCCCCGAAAGATTCACAGATGACCCAATTGCACTTCACACAGCCCTCTCCCACCTGGACAAGAGGGGAAATAACTATGTGAGAATGCTGTTCATAGACTACAGCTCAGCGTTCAACACCATAGTCCCCTCCAAGCCCATTACCAAGCTAGGGACCCTGAACCCCTCCCTCTGCAACTGGATCTTGGACTTGTGTCCTTAGTCCCCACCTGTACTCCCTGTTCACCCACGACTGTGTGGCCACGCGTGACTCCAACACCATCATCAAGTTTGCTGATGACACGACTGTGGTAGACCCAATCACCGACTTCGATGAGTCAGCCTACAGGGAGGAGGTCAGAGACTTACAGTACTAGCGTGGTGCCATGACAACAACTTCTCCCTCAACGTCAAGACAAAGGAGCTGAATGTGGACTATAGGAGAAAGAGAGGAGAGCACACCCCCATCCACATCAATGGGGCTATTGAGGAGTGGGTTGAGAGGTTCATGTTCCTTGGCGTCCACATCACTAAGGAACTAACATGGTTTACACATGCACAGGAGGCTGAAAAGATTTAGCATATGCCCTCGATCATCAAAAAGTTATACAGCTGCACCCTTGAGAGCATCTTGACTGGCTGCATCATCGCTTGGTATGCACCGCCCTTGACCACAAACCTCTACAGCGTGTGGTTCAGACAGCCCAGTACATCAGTGCATCGGTTCTCGGACCAACAGGCTCTGGGACAGTTTCTACCCCCAAGCCAAAAATCTGCTAAATAGCCAGACTTTTAAATAGTCAATTAAGAGTACCAAAACCGAACACTATCAATCACCGTGACAAGCACATCATTGAAAAACATATGCAACTCACTTTGTATTGACATATATTGCCAAGCATACTTCCTCTTTGTATGGACAGGGGGTGATTTCTTCAGGATTGGTGTGTATACAGAGCACACAGACTGTGAGACTAATCCTACTAGCTAGCTAATCCTTGCAATCAAATAGAATCACATGAACACCCGTGGCCACCAAACATTGCACATGAAGTATATGAATGACGCGGGCAAAGTTCAAGCGAAGTTCAGCGTTTGCTAAACAAAATCAAGCAGAAAACAGACATGCATGCGAGTAATGCATGTTACAGCAATAGCATGTCACCAAGAGAAGTGTGTACAGATGCTGGTGGACTAAATAAACCACCATATTATGTAAAGTGATGATCTCATTGGTGCAATATCAGCTGATGCTATCTGGTTTCACTCTGGTTTCCTGTCTGAAAGAGAAGCGCCTCACCTAGGCACACACAACAGGGCGGGGTCGGCTGTGGGCGAGGCTTTCCAGTGGGTTAGCCTGGGCGTGTTTAGTACAAAATCGTTTCATAAACATTGTAGGTAGAAATGCCATGAATATAACTGACATGATTCCTTAGAATCAGAGGCATGTTTGTTCTAAATAATAATACTTTCTATCTGAACGTTCTCCAACGTTGTGTCCGTCCTCCTGCGGGACACAGCGCTGGTACACTATGTAAAGCTAGCCACAAAAATGATTACCACAATAGTGTCACTGAGTAGGCTGATACGCCGTTTCATGGGTGCACAATCCATAGGTTAGGTTGTGCTTATAAGCAGTGCTCAATCTGTAATCTGGGAGGACCCGGAACACATAATGAGCTGAGAGGGCTGGTTATTCTGTGTGCTCTGAGGTACCGGAACGCGTGAGAAAAAAAAGTGTCAAACACAACGTAGCAGCGCAGCAGACAGAGTAAACAGCCAAGTAGCCTGCTATCAATGGTGGTGAAATGGACAGCGCTCTCCAAGTAGCCTACTATCAATGGTGGTGAAATGGACAGCGCTCTCCAAGTAGCCTGCTATCAATGGTGGTGAAATGGACAGCGCTCTCCAAGTAGCCTACTGTCAATGGTGGTGAAATGGACAGCGCTCTCCAAGTAGCCTGCTATCAATGGTGGTGAAATGGACAGCGCTCTCCAAGTAGCCTACTATCAATGGTGGTGAAATGGACAGCGCTCTCCAAGTAGCCTACTATCAATGGTGGTGAAATGGACAGCGCTCTCCATGTAGCCTACTGTCTATAGTGGTGAAATGGACAGCGTTATCCATGTAACCTACTATCTATGGTGGTGAAATGGACAGTGTTCTCCATGTAGCCTACTATCTATGGTGGTGAAATGGACAGCGCTCTCCATGTAGCCTACTATCTATAGTGGTGAAATGGACAGCGTTATCCATGTAACCTACTATCTATGGTGGTGAAATGGACAGTGTTCTCCATGTAGCCTACTATCTATGGTGGTGAAATGGACAGCGTTCTCCATGTAACCTACTATCTATGGTGGTGAAATGGACAGCGTTCTCCATGTAACCTACTATCTATGGTGGTGAAATGGACAGTGTTCTCCATGTAGCCTACTATCTATGGTGGTGAAATGGACAGCGCTCTCCAAGGTGCTCATTAATTCAAATAATTTTAGACATCACTGCAGAACACGAGTCATATGCATAGCCTATGGTATGACTAACCACTCTACTTTTGTTTTTGCCTTAGGTAACCATTTGTCTTATGTAAGCATTCCAAACGTAACATATCATACAAATTTGAGTGAGACCAGGCTGCGGCAAAGTAGTACCTCTACTGCGTGTTTTGTAATTACAGTACTGCTCATTGGACATCTGTCTACAGCTCTTTTTTTGCCATGTAAATGCTGGTGTCAGTGCCTATATTATAAATACTTAATAATTCCTGAACATGATATTGTTCAGTGTATGACACAGAATACAACATCAGACACAATATGTCCCTTGGACAGCACTGTCACGTTCCTGACCTATTTATGTTAGTTGTTATGTGTGTTAGTTGGTCAGGACGTGAGGTTGGGTGGGCATTCTATGTTTTCTGTTTCTGTGTTGGTTTTGGGTTGCCTGGTATGGCTCTTAATTAGAGGCAGGTGTTTGGCGTTCCTCTAATTAAGAGTCATATTTAGGTAGGCGTTGTCACAGTGTTCGTTGTGGGTGATTGTCTCCTGTGTCTGTGTTATGTCTTACACCATACGGGATTGTTTCGGTTGTTCGTTTCGTTTCGTTTCGATGTCGTCTGTTTCCTGTACGTGAGTTTATGTTTAGTTATGTAAGTTTATGTTCAGGTTTCGTCAACGTCGTTTTCTTGTTTTGTAGTTTTGAAAGTGTTTTGTTTTGTTTCGTGTTGCCATCGTATTTATAATAAAGATGGCTTATTTCCCAAATGCTGCGTTTTGGTCTGAAGATCCTTCTCTCCTCACCTCATCCGTGGAGAGCGACAGCCTTTACAAGCACAATATGAAACAGTTCGACAAAGTATGGTCGTCCAAACGTTTTATGCGAGTAGAGAAGGCTAGGCTGTCAAATAAAAAATGGAACGACAGGCCTGATGGAAACAGAACATTTGTGGTAAACTTTCAAAATGTTGACAAAACAAAATATGCTAGACAAGGTGGGATCTTTTGGTGTCAACATCTACATTTGAATCAGCAGTTTTTATGCAAGTAAAGTCATACAGTACCATTAAAACATATAATGGGAGCTGTGATGGAAACAGGATGTTTCACTACAATTTTATAAACACAGATCATTTCTTTGTTCGACATGTTGAGATGTTTTGGTGCGGTAAAATGTAATATGCAGGAAATGGCAGTGGAAATGCATGTATGTGCAAATATTGATATAATAACCATCATATCAAAGTAAACTAATACTGTAGTTTGTGCTCCTCCCACTATGACTCTGGAAACCATGCAGTTTATTAGGCAACAGATGAAATAAGTTATGATGAACTTCACAGGGTGGTGAAAGTGCAGGGTGATATTGCTCCTTTCCAATAAATATTGAAGGTCTTATTCTGGTGAAGTGCTGATCGATGCTTGACTGCCAGATGACAAATAAAAATATTCTTGCTCTTATCCATAATTATCTCATCAAATAGACTTGCCTACCCACACTGTATCTGCGTGCTGCTGACCAGAGTGGGTACATTTGCTACAGATTTTGTGACAAAACTATCGGTAGAGTGGAAAATGTGATGGAAACACATTGAACATTAGATTTTTATTCGGTACATGAAAACTTAAGTGAAAAAGTACATTTTGTGTGCACTATGTCATCAAGCACTGATTTTTATCTGCAACAAGTCAGTTTGGTGGAAACACACTGTAACGGCTGTCGCTCTCCTCATCCTCGGATGAGGTGAGGAGAGAAGGACCTTCAGACCAAAACGCAGCATTTGGGAAATAAGCCATCTTTATTATGAATACGATGGCAACACGAAACGAAACAAAACACTTTCAAAACTACAAAACAAGAAAACGACGTTGACGAAACCTGAACATAAACTTACATAACTAAACATAAACTTACGTACAGGAAACAGACGACATCGAAACGAAACGAAACAAACAAACGCTACAGTCCCGTGTGGCACGAACATACATACTGACACAGGAGACAATCACCCACAACGAACACTGTGACAACGCCTACCTAAATATGACTCTTAATTAGAGGAACGCCAAACACCTGCCTCTAATTAAGAGCCATACCAGGTAACCCAAAACCAACACAGAAACAGAAAACATAGAATGCCCACCCAACCTCACGTCCTGACCAACTAACACACATAACAACTAACATAAATAGGTCAGGAACGTGACATTACCCCCCCCACAAGGTGCGAACTCCGGACGCACCAGCACAAAGTCTAGGGGAGGGTCTGGGTGGGCATCTAACCACGGTGGTGGCTCAGGCTCCGGGCGCGGTTCCCACCCCACCATAATCCATCCTAGCTTCCTCCCTCCAAGAATGTCCACCCTCTTTTTTCCCCCACAAAATCCTCTTAATAACATACCTAATAAGGACAACACCGGGACAGAGAGATAAATCAAGACAGAGGGATAGATAAGAATATAGAGGTAGATCAAGATAGAGAGGGAGATCAGGATAGAGGGGCAACTCCGGACTGAAAGGCAGCTCCGGACAGAGAGACAGCTCTGGACTGATGGGCAGTTCTGGGTATCTAGCCTTTTCAGGCTGAAGGGCAGCTCATGGCTGACTGACGAATCTCGACGCTCATGGCTGGCTGACGGCTCTCGACGCTCATGGCAGGCTGACGGCTCTCGACGCTCATGGCAGGCTGACGGCTCTCGACGCTCATGGCAGGCTGACGGCTCTCGACGCTCATGGCAGGCTGACGGCTCTCGACGCTCATGGCAGGCTGACGGCTCTCGACGCTCATGGCAGGCTGACGGCTCTCGACGCTCATGGCAGGCTGACGGCTCTCGACGCTCATGGCGCTCTGACGGCTCTGGCTGCTCATGGCGCTCTGACGGCTCTGGCTGCTCATGGCGCTCTGACGGCTCTGGCTGCTCCTGGCGCTCTGACGGCTCTGGCTGCTCATGGCTCTCTGACGGCTCTGGCTGCTCATGGCTCTCTGACGGCTCTGGCTGCTCATGGCTCTCTGACGGCTCTGGCTGCTCATGGCTCGCTGGCGGCTCTGGCAGATCCTGTCTGGTTGGCGGCTCTGGCAGATCCTGTCTGGTTGGCGGCTCTGGCAGATCCTGTCTGGTTGGCGGCTCTGGCAGATCCTGTCTGGTTGGCGGCTCTGGCAGATCCTGTCTGGTTGGCGGCTCTGGCAGATCCTGTCTGGCTGACGGCTCTAGCGGCTCCTGTCTGGCTGACGGCTCTAGCGGCTCCTGTCTGGCTGACGGCTCTGTAGGCTCATGGCAGACGGGCGGCTTTGCAGGCTCATGGCAGACGGGCGGCTTTGCAGGCTCCTGGCAGACGGATGGCTCAGACGGCGCTGGGGAGACGGATGGCTCAGATGGCGCTGGGGAGACGGATGGCTCAGATGGCGCTGGGGAGACGGATGGCTCAGATGGCGCTGGGGAGACGGATGGCTCAGATGGCGCTGGGGAGACGGATGGCTCTGGCCGGATACGGTGCACTGTAGACCTGGTGCGTGGTGCCGGAACTGGAGGCACCGGGCTAAGGATAAGCACCTTCCTACTAGTGCGGGGAGCAGGAACAGGGCACACTGTATTCTCAAAGCCCACTCTATAACTGATGCGTGGTACCGGCACTGGTGACGCCGGGCTGAGGACAAGCACATCAGGATTAGTAGGGGGAGAAGATACAGTTTGTACAGGGCTCTGGAGACGCACTGGTAGCTTAGTGCGTGGGGCCGGAACTGGAGGCACCGGGCTAGATACACGCACTACAGGGAGAGTGCGTGGAGGAGGAACAGGGCTCAGGATACGCACTGGTAGCCTAGTGCGTAGTGTAGACACTGTAGGTACTAGGCTGGGGCGGGGAGGTGGTGCCGGAAATACCGGACCGTGGAGACGTACTGGCACTCTTGAGCATTGAGCCTGCCCAACCTTACCTGGTTGAATGCTCCCGGTTGCCCGACCAGTGCGGGGAGGTGGAATAACCCGCACCGGCCTATGTAGGCGAACCGGGGAAACCATGCGTAAGGCAGGTGCCATGTATGCCGGCCCGAGGAGACGCACTGGAGACCAGACGCGTTGAGCCGGCCTCATGACACCTGGCTCAATACCCAATCTAGCCCTCCCAGTGCGGGGAGGTGGAATAACCCGCACTGGGCTATGCACTCGTACAGGAGACACCGTGCGCTCTACTGCGTAACACGGCGCCTGCCCGTACTCCCGCTCTCCACGGTAAGCCTGGGAAGTGGGCGCAGGTCTCCTACCTGCCCTTGGCCCACTACCTCCTAGCCCCCCCCCAAGAAATTTTTGGGAATTACTTACGGGCTTTTCGGGCTTCCGTGCCAGACGCGTTCCCTCATAGCTCCGGTTCCTCTCTCCGGTAGCCTCTGCACTCCCCAGTGCCTCCAGCTGCTCCCATGGCTTTTCGGGCTTCCAGCCACGTCTCCTTGCTGCCTCCTCAAACCACCGCTCCTGGGCTTTAGCTGCCTCCCTCTCTTCCTGAGAACGGCGATTTTCTCCTGCCTTAGCCCAGGGACCTTCTCCATTCATTATCTGCTCCCATGTCCAGAAATCCTTGTTTTTCTCCTGTCCCTTACTCCGTTTATTTTTCCCTTGCCGCTTGGTCTTAGCGTGGTGGGTGATTCTGTAACGGCTGTCGCTCTCCTCATCCTCGGATGAGGTGAGGAGAGAAGGATCTTCAGACCAAAACGCAGCATTTGAGAAATAAGCCATCTTTATTATGAATACGATGGCAACACGAAACGAAACAAAACACTTTCAAAACTACAAAACAAGAAAACGACGTTGACGAAACCTGAACATAAACTTACATAACTAAACATAAACTTACGTACAGGAAACAGACGTCATCGAAACAAAACGAAACAAACAAACGCTACAGTCCCGTGTGGCACGAACATACATACTGACACAGGAGACAATCACCCACAACGAACACTGTGACAACGCCTACCTAAATATGACTCTTAATTAGAGGAACGCCAAACACCTGCCTCTAATTAAGAGCCATACCAGGTAACCCAAAACCAACACAGAAACAGAAAACATAGAATGCCCACCCAACCTCACGTCCTGACCAACTAACACACATAACAACTAACATAAATAGGTCAGGAACGTGACACACACCACTGGTGTGGAAATTTGCATATTGTCTTTATGCATCTTTTTGAATCTTCGAATGAAAATCTGTCACCAATTAAATTGAAAACTAGCTACTAACCTGCAGTGGTGTAAAGTACTTAAGTAAAAACACTTTAAAGTACAACGTAAGTAGTTTTTTAGGGTATTTGTACTTTACTTTACTATTTATATTTTTGACAACTTTAACTTTCACTTCACTACATTCCTAATGAAAATAATGTATGCTCTTAGTTATTGTGGAAATTGACCCACTATGCTGTTTACGTTGTGCACATGTCATATCACTGAGTCTACATTTAAATAACGTCTATATATTATAATGGCGTGACGATGGGCAATTTCTCTCAAACACTCCATCTACCTCGCTCATGTGTTGTAAAAAAACATGCACGCACGCACACACACACACTGTCATGTTCCTGACCTGTTTTCTGTTGTTTTTGTATGTGTTTAGTTGGTCAGGGCGTGAGTTGGGGTGGGCATTCTATGTTATGTGTTTCTGTGTTGGGTTAAATGTGTTGCCTGATATGGTTCTCAATTAGAGGCAGGTGTCTGACGTTTCCTCTGATTGAGAACCATATTAAGGTAGGCTGTTCTCACTGTTTGTTTGTGGGTGATTGTTCCTGTGTCTGTGTCTGTTTGCACCACACGGGACTGTTTCGTTTGTTCGTTCGTTTGGGTAGTCTGTTCCTGTTTCATGCGTTCTTCGTGTCTATGTAAGTTCTTGTTCAGGTCAGTCTACGTCGTTTGTTATTTTGTAATCAATTCAAGTGTTCTTCGTGTTTTGTCTTTCATTTATTAAATTCATTATGTCTACATACCTCGCTGCGTGTCATCCGAGGAGGAGGAATATGACGAACGTTACAGAATCACCCACCAACAAAGGATCAAGCAGCGGGGTAACGGGCAGCAGCGACAACGGCAGCAGCGGTACAAGGAGGAATGGACATGGGAGGAAATCCTAGACGGAGAAGGACCCTGGGCAGAGCCAGAGGAGTGTCGCCGCCAAAAAGCGGAGCTGGAGGCAGCGAAAGCGGAGAGGCGGCATTATGAGGCGCTAGCAAGGCAGAGTGGCTGGAAGCCCGAGAGGCTCACCCAAAAATTTATTGGGGGGGGATAAAAGGGAGTGTAGATGGGTCAAGTAGGAGACTTGAGCCAACTCCCCTTGCTTACCATAAGGAGCCGGTCAGGGCGGAATTGGAGGTGAGCGACGCAGAGACAGTGAAGGAGTTAATGGGGAAATTGGAGGAGAGAGTTATGAGGGAGGTGCTGGTTTGGTGCATAAGGCACGACATCCGCCCGACTGAACGTGTCGGGGAGTTGAAAAATTAGTTTTGATGACTCCAACCTAAGTGTATGTAAACTTCCGACTTCAACTGTACATCTACATAGACGGTTCTAGGTAGAACACTCTGCAAAGAGTTCTACCAAAAAGGGTTCCCCTTTGGGAACAAACCCGAAGAACCCTATATGCTTCTACTTAGCACCTTTTTTAAAGAGTGCAGGGCTTATCTAGCAGAAGGAGGACAGTCTCTGTACTACATTGTGTGTCAATAATCACACACGTGGATCTCTATATGTGACTCATATCACAGGTAATTGTGTGTGTGTGTGTGTGTGTGTGTGTGTGTGTGTGTGTGTGTGTGTGTGTGTGTGTGTGTGTGTGTGTGTGTGTGTGTGTGTGTGTGTGTGTGTGTGTGTGTGTGTATGTGTGTGTGTGTAACGTTCGTCATATTCCTCCTCCTCGGATGAGGAGGAGCATGGATCGGACCAACACGCAGCGAGGTATGTAGACATAATGAATTTAATAAATGAAAGACGAAACACGAATAACACTTGAATTGATTACAAAATAACAAACGAAGTAGACTGACCTGAACAAGAACTTACATAGACACGAAGAACGCATGAAACAGGAACAGACTACCCAAACGAACGAACAAACAAAACATTCTCGTGTGGGGCAAACAGACACAGACACAGGAACAATCACCCACAAACAAACAGTGAGAACAGCCTACCTTAATATGGTTCTCAATCAGAGGAAACGTCAAACACCTGCCTCTAATTGAGAACCATATCAGGCAACACATTTAACCCAACATAGAAACACATAACATAGAATGCCCACCCCAACTCACGCCCTGACCAACTAAACACATACAAAAACAACAGAAAACAGGTCAGGCACATGACAGAACCCCCCCCCCCAAGGTGCGAACTCCGGGCGCACCCCTAAAACTCAAGGCGAGGGTCTGGGTGGGCATCTGTCCGCGGTGGCGGCTCCAGCGCAGGACGAGGACACCACTCCACCATTGTCTTTGTCCCCTTCCTTAGCGTCCCTTGAATGGCGACCCTCGCCCCCGACCATGGTCCAGGAACCTTCACCAAGGCCCCGCCTAAATATAGACAACTCAGGACAGAGAGGTAGCTCAGGACAGAGAGGTAGCTCAGGACAGAGGGGTAGCTCAGGACAGAGGGGTAGCTCAGGACAGAGAGGTAGCTCAGGACAGAGAGGTAGCTCAGGATAGAGGGGTAGCTCAGGACAGAGGGGCAACTCCGGACTGAAGGACAGCTCCGGACAGAGAGGCAGCTCTGGACTGAATGGTTGCTCCGGACTAGATGCAGCTCATGACTGGAGGGCAGCTCATGACTGGAGGGCAGCTCATGACTGGAGGGCAGCTCATGACTGGAGGGCAGCTCATGACTGAAGAGCAGCTCATGACTGGAGGGCTGCTCATGACTGAAGGGCAGCTCATGACTGGAGGGTAGCTCATGACTGGAAGGCAGCTCATGACTGGAGGGCAGCTCATGACTGAAGGGCAGCTCATGACTAGAAGGCAGCTCATGACTGGAGGGCAGCTCATGACTGGAGGGCAGCTCATGACTGACGGGCAGCTCATGACTGGAAGGCAGCTCATGACTGGAAGGCAGCTCATGACTGGAAGGCAGCTCATGACTGGAGGGCAGCTCATGACTGGAGAGCAGCTCATGACTGGAGGGCAGCTCATGACTGGAGGGCAGCTCATGACTGAAGGGCAGCTCATGACTGGCGGGCCGCTCATGCCTGGAGGGCTGCTCATGACTGGCTGGCGGCTCTTCATCCGAGGAGGAGGAATATGACGAACGTTACACGCACACACATACACATACACACACACACACACACACAATTACCTGTGATATGAGTCACATCTAGAGATCCACGTGTGTGATTATTGACACACAATGTAGTACAGAGACTGTCCTCCTTCTGCTAGATAAGCCCTGCACTCTTTAAAAAAGGTGCTAAGTAGCATATAGGGTTCTTCGGGTTTGTCCCCAAAGGGGAACCCTTTTTGGTAGAACTCTTTGCAGAGTGTTCTAACTAGAACTGTCTATGTAGATGTACAGTTGAAGTCGGAAGTTTACATACACTTAGGTTGGAGTCATTAAAACTCATTTTTCAACCACTCCACAAATTTCTTGTTAACAAACTATAGTTTTTGCAAGTCGATTAGGAAATCTACTTTGTGCATGACACAAGTAATTTTTCAAACAATTGTTTACAGACAGATTATTTTACTTATAATTCACTGTATCACAATTCCAGTGGGTCATAAGTTTATATACACTAAGTTGACTGTGCCTTTAAACAGCTTGGAAAATTCCAGAGAATTATGTCATGGCTTTAGAAGCTTCTGTTATTCTAATTTTGTCATCATTTGAGTCAATTGGAGGTGTACCTGTGGATGTATTTAAAGGCCTACCTTCAGACTCAGTGCCTCTTTGCTTGACATCATCGGAAAATCAAAAGAAATCAGCCAAGACCTCGTAAAAAAATTGGAGACCTCCACAAGTCTGGTTCATCCTTGGGAGCAATTTCCAAGCCCCTGAAGGTACCACGTTCATCTGTACAAACAATAGTACGCAAGTATAAACACCATGGGAACACGCAGCAGTCCTACCGTCGCGTTCTGTCTCCGTGAGATGAATGTACTTTGGTGCGAAAAGCGCAAATCAATCCCAGAACAACAGCAAAGGACCTTGTGAAGATGCTGGAGGAAACCGGTACAAAAGTATCTATATCCACAGTAAAACGAGTCCTATGTCGACATAACCTGAAAGGCCGCTCAGCAAGGAAGAAGCCACTGCTCCAAAACCGCCATCCAAAAGGCAGACTATGGTTTGCAACTGCACATGGGGACAAAGATTGTACCTTTTGGAGAAATGTTCTCTGGTCTGATGAAACAAAAATATAACTGTTTGGCCATAATAACCATCCCATCCGTGAAGCACGGGGTGGCAGCATCATGTTGTGGGGGTGCTTTGCTGCAGGAGGGACTGGTGCACTTCACAAAATAGATGGCATCATGAGGTAGGAAAATTATGTGGATATATTGAAGCAACATCTCAAGACATCAGTCAGGGAGTTAAAATTTGGTCGCAAATGTGTCTTCCAAATGAACAATGACCCCAAGCATACTTCTAAAGTTGTGGCAAAATGGCTTAAGTACAACAAAGTCAAGGTATTGGAGTGGCCATCACTAAGCCCTGACCTCAATCCTATGGAAAATTTGTGGGTAGAACTAAAAAAAGGGTGTGCGAGCAAGGAGGCCTACAAACCTGACTCAGTTACACCAGCTCTGTCAGGAGGAATGGGACAAAATTCACCCAACTTCATGTGGGAAGCTTGTGGAAGGCTACTCGAAACGTTTGACACAAGTTAAACAATTTAAAGGCAATACTACCAAATACTAATTGAGTGTATGTAAACTTCTGACCCACTGGGAATGTGATGAAAGAAATAGAAGCTGAAATAAATCATTCTCTCTACAGTTACTCTGACATTTCACATTCTTAAAATAGAATGGTGATCCTAACTGACATAAAACAGGGAATATTTACTCGGATTAAATGTCAGGAATTGTGAAAAACTGAGTTTAAATGTATTTGGCTAAGGTGTATGTAAACTTTCAACTTCAACTGTATGTGGCAGGGTCTACAGACAATCACGGACTACAAAGGGAAAACCAGCCACGTCGCGGACACCGACGTCTTGCTTCCGGACAAGCAAAACACCCTTTTTGCCTACTTTGAGGATAACATAGTGCCACCGACGCGTCCTGCAATGAAGGATTGTGCGCTCTCCTTCTCCGTGGCCGATGTGAGTAAGACATTTAAGCATTTTAACCCTCGCAAGCCTGCCGGCCCAGACGGCTTCCCTAGCCGCGTCCTCAGACATGCGCGGACCAGCTGGCTGGAGTGTTTACAGACATATTCAATGTTTCCCTATCCCAGTCTGCTGGCCCCAGTTGCTTCAAGATGTCCACCATTATTCCTGTACCCAAGAAAGCAAAGGTAACTGAACTAAATGACTATCGGCCCGTTGCACTCACTTCTGTCATCATGAAGTGCTTTGAGAGGCTAGTTAAGGATCATATCACCTCTACCTTACCTGACACCCTAGACCCACTTTAATTTGCTTACCGCTGTCGTGTCTTTGGCTATGCCGGATTAAGTGATATGACATGCTATTTAATAAAATAATTTCTCTGTAATTCATATTACCTGATTAAGCTAATCAGTTGAATGTAATTAACTAGAATGTCGGGGCACCACAAAATAATGTTTATAGAGATGTTATCTTCCGAAAAAACTCTTAAAGACCTGATAATCTTTAAGATCAGTAGCAGTCAATATTTAATCGTCACCTTATATAGTCTCATGTGAAAGTTGTAAATTCTTGGTTATCTTCACAAACCCTGGCTAACAAGTTGAATCAGCAATAAAAAATTTGGTTTAATTATTTATTTACTAAATATCTAAATAATCACACAGAATTACATCAGCACAGAATGGATCATACATTGATTACAAATTATGTCATAAAGGAAAACGTACCTTGCGGACGGAACAGATATGACAGATACTCTGTCCGTCCTCTCCTAGCCCACGTCTACAGTTGCTGCGCTAACGCAACGGCTAGGAGGTATCACTTCTTTAGTGAATAAGGGTTCAAAGTTCATACCAAGTTGCCATGCTATATGCTCGTGCCATATTCTGGCTGGTATGGGCGAAATTCATCCTTCCGGCGTGTAGGTCGTCACCTTCACATTGAAATTCGATGCTAATTTTGTTAGGTTCTTGGTGAGGTTGGCTTAGTTCTGTAGGTGGTCTTTGTGCTTTCAACATGGGGACCTCAAGTCCACACGTCCTTGGAACCGGAAGTTACATTTTCGTAAAGGGCTTTTATAGGGTTAGGAGAGAGGGCCGTGTTTCATAGTTTACAACCAGTGTTTGTTCACATGGGCGGGGCCACTGAGTTGAGCATAGTTCACTCATGCGAACCATTTCCTCATTTAGGAGCTAAAATTACATTTAATCTTTTCACAAATAGTTTCATATTTAAACATTTAAATTGAACAACAATTCCATGTGAATCTGATAAATGTGCAGACTTTCCAAGATACAGCTTATGTCGTCCTATTATCAGTAATAATGTCTCAGCCGCCAACTGATCCGACATCACATTCATTAAGTACCAACGTATATTTTCAACTGGTTGGATTACCGAAATATAGTTCAGTTTCCCAACGTTTGATGTTACCAGACTCTCCATGTTAACAAAGGGATTTTCAATAGTCACATCGGTAGAGTAGAGAGAGGAAAAAGGGGAAAGGTATTTATGGGGGTCATAAACCTCCCCCATTAGGCCAATGTCCAGATGATGCAATCGCCATTGCACTGCACACTGCCCTATCCCATCTGGACAAGAGGAATACCTATGTAAGAATTGATCATTGATTACAGCTCAGCATTCAACACCATAGTACCTTCCAAGCTCATCATTAAGCTCGGGGCCCTGGGTCTGAACCCCGCCCTGTGCAACTGGGTCCGGGACTTCCTGACGGGCAGCCCCGAGGTGGTAAAGGTAGGAAACAACACCTCCACTTTGCTGCTCCTCAACACAATCCAAAAATGTAATCTAGAATCGGCTTCCTATTTCGCAACAAAGCCTCCATCACTCATGCCGCCAAACATACTCTCGTAAAACTGACTATCCTACTTTGGCGATGTCATTTACAAAATAGCCCCAACACTCTACTCAACAAACTGGATGTAGTCTATCACAGTGCCATCTGTTTTATCACTAAAGCCCCATATACTACCCACCACTGCGACCTGTATGCTCTCGTTGGCTGGCCCTCACTACATATCCATTGCCAAACCCACTGGCTCCAGGTCATCTATAAGTCTTTGCTAGGTAAAGCCCCGCCTTATCTCAGCTCACTGGTCACCATAGCAACACCCACCCGTAGCACACGCTCAAGCAGGTATATTGCACTGGTCATCCGCAAGCCAACACTTACTTTGGCTGCCTTTCCTTCCAGTTCTCTGCTGTCAATGACTGGAATGAATTGCAAAAATCTCTGAAGCTGGAGTCTTATATCTCCCTCTCTAACTTTAAGCATCAGCTGTCAGTACAGCTGATCCCTGTACCTGTACACAAACAATCTGTAAATAGCACACCCGGCTACCTCATCCCCATATTATTACTTACCCTTTTGCTCTTTTGCACCCCAGTATCTCAACTTGCACATCATCATCTGCACATCTATCACTCCAGTATTAATGCTAAATTGTAATTATTTTCACCTCTAGGGCCTACTTATTGCCTACTTATTGTCTACCTCCCTACTCTTCTACATTTGCACACACTGTACATAGATTTTTCTATTTTTATTTTATTTTGAGTTATTGACTGTACGTTTGTTTATGTGTAACTCTGTGTTGTTGTTTTTGTCGCAATGCTTTGCTTTATCTTGGCCAGGTCGCAGTTGTAAATGAGAACTTGTTCTCAACTGGCCCACCTGGTTAAACAAAGGTGAAATAAATATATAATAATTTTTAAAAAGGGGCCCCACAAGGGTGCGTGCTCAGCCCCCTCCTGTACTCCCTGTTCCCTTATGACTGCGTGGCCACACACGCCTCCAACTCAATCATAAAATTTGCAGACGACACAACAGTAGTAGGCCTGATTACCAACAATGACGAGACAGCCTATAGAGAGGAGGTGAGGGCCCTGGGAGTGTGGTTCCAGGAAAATAACCTCCCACTTAATTAATGTCAACAAAACCAAGGAGCTGATCGTGGACTTCAGGAAACACCAGAGGGAGCACACCCCTATTCACATCGACAGGACCGCAGTGGAGCAGGTGTAAAGCTTCATGTTCCTCGGCGTACACATCACTAACATTCTGAAATGGTCCACCCACACAGGCTGAAGAAATTTGGTTTGGCACATACAACCCTCAAAAACCTTTACAGGTGCATAATTGAGAGCATCCTGTCGGGCTGTATCACCGCCTGGTATGGCACCTGCATCGCCCGCAACCACAGAGCTCTCCAGAGGGTGGTGCAGTCTGCCCAACGCATCACCGGGGGCAAATAACTTGCCCTCCAAGACACCCACAGTACCCGATGTCACAGGAAGGCTAAAAAGATCATCAAGGACAACAAACACCCAAGCCACTGCCTGTTCACCCTGCTATTATCCAGAAAGCGAGTTCAGTACAGGTGCATCAAAGCTGGAATTGAGAGACTGAAAAACAGCTTCTATCTCAAGGCCATCAGACTGTTAAATAGACATCACTAGGCGGCTACCACCCAGTTACGCAACCCTGCACCCTAGAGGATGCTTCCCCATATACATAGACTTGAAATCACTGGCCACTTAATAATAGAACTTTAGTCACTTTAATAATGTTTACATATTTCTGCTTTACTCATCTCATATGTAAATACTGTGTTCTATTCTACTGTATTTTAAACTATGCCACTCCGACATTGCTCATCCTAATATTTCTATATTCCTTAATTCCATTATTTTACTTTGAGGTTGTGTGTGTTGTGTGTTTTGTTGTGAATTGTTGGATATTACTGCACTGTTCGAGCTAGAAAAACAAGCATTTAGGGCCTCCCGGGTGGCGCAGTGGTCTAGGGCACTGCATCGCAGTGCTAACTGCGCCACCAGAGTCTCTGGGTTCGCGCCCAGGCTCTGTCGCAGCCGGCCGCGACCGGGAGGTCCGTGGGGCGACGCACAATTGGGCTAGCGTCGTCCGGGTTAGGGAGGGTTTGCCCGGTAGGGATATCCTTGTCTCATTGTGCTCCAGCGACTCCTGTGGCGGGCCGGGCGCAGTGCGCGCTAACCAAGGGGGCCAGGTGCACGGTGTTTCCTCCGACACATTGGTGCGGCTGGCTTCCGGGTTGGAGGCGCGCTGTGTTAAGAAGCAGTGCGGCTTGGTTGGGTTGTGCTTCGGAGGACGCATGGCTTTCGACCTTCGTCTCTCCCGAGCCCGTACGGGAGTTGTAGCGATGAGACAAGATAGTAATTATTAGCGATTGGATACCACGAAAATTGGGGAGAAAAGGGGATAAAAATTTTTTTTTAAAGCATTTCGCTACACCCGCAATAAAATCTTCTAAACATGTATTTGTTACAACTAACATTTGATTTGATTTGATTTAGGGTTCTCCATAGAACCCCTTGTAAATTGTTCTACCTAGAACCCTCTATGTACGGTGATGCAAATAACCCTTTTATCTTTGAAGGGGTCTTTCTAGAACCCTCTATGAATGGTTCCAGCCTTTTTAGCCTTATAAATTAAACTCTTGACAATACATTACATATATCATAATACATTTATTTGAGGGCCTAGTTATGCTCTAACTCAGTGGTGTTAGGAAACTCATAGTTTACAGGTCACATCAGGCCTGCAAGTCTCATTACGCTGTCTTGCAAAGTGATGTGTAATTCCTATTGGAAACCAGCCAGAGGGAGGATATTCAACAATTCCAACTTTAATCACTCACATCCTGCATTCAGAATGACTGCCAGGGTAGGG
The DNA here is from genome assembly GCF_029448725.1 of Salvelinus fontinalis. NCBI lineage: Eukaryota > Metazoa > Chordata > Actinopteri > Salmoniformes > Salmonidae > Salvelinus > Salvelinus fontinalis. Next base: position 59,922,235 of record NC_074665.1, on the reverse strand, counting down.
AAGATTGAGTAAGTAGGCTACCTAAATCATCTGAACTGGAAAAACCATCTCAGTAACGCATGCAATAAGTCCAACAGGTGTAGACCTTACCGTGAAATCCTTATGAGCCCTTAACCAACAATGGATGCCAGGCAGTCACCAAGCTTTGATACAACCAGTCAGGATGCTCAAGATAGTGCAGCTGTATACGTTTTTGAGGATCTGAGGACCCATTCCAAATATTTTCAGCCTCCTGCGGGGAAATAAGTGTTGACTCTTCACGACTGTCTTGGTGTGTTTGGATTATTATGTGGACACCAAGGAACTTGAAGCTCTCGAACCGCTCCACTACTGCTCCGTCGATGTGAATATGCTTCATTTGTACTGTATGAGTACTGTATGAATAAGTCAGTATGTATGTGCTTACAGTGACGTGTGATAAGGGAAGTGAATTTGCTGGGTTTCTTAGAAAAATCATAATTTTTATAATATTGTAGCCTCGGAATCATGTGGAGCTTTTGCAGAAGAATTGGGTTCTTTATGTAGCTCCACTGTATGACTTGAAGTGTTGGGGAAGGCCTTGAGGAAGCTATTTAGGACACCATGAGGATTCTGAGCTTCTAACACTTGCCATTAAGGAGATGCATTGTTTCAGTTGTACCACCCTAAAGCTGTGGTGGGGATCCCCCTTGCCCTGTGCTTAACCCTCAAATTACTGTATACAGATTGTCTGAACTCTATACAGTAACCTTGCACTGCTATAGTTTGTGCACCTATGCATATATAAGTCTCAAGTGTGTACAATAGGACTCTCTCAGTTTTAAGAGCAGAGTGGGGATGGGCTTCCAACAGAGACAGGTAATTACATTTACATTTACATTTAAGTCATTTAGCAGACGCTCTTATCCAGAGCGGCTTACAAATTGGTGCATTCACCTTATGATATCCAGTGGAACAACCACTTTACAATAGTGCATGTAACTCTTTTAAGGTGGGGGGGGGTTAGAAGGATTACTTTATCCTATCCTAGGTATTCCTTAAAGAGGTGGGGTTTCAGGTGTCTCCGGAAGGTGGTGATTGACTCCGCTGACCTGGCGTCGTGAGGGAGTTTGTTCCACCATTGGGGTGCCAGAGCAGCGAACAGTTTTGACTGGGCTGAGCGGGAACTGTACTTCCTCAGAGGTAGGGAGGCGAGCAGGCCAGAGGTGGATGAACGCAGTGCCCTTGTTTGGGTGTAGGGCCTGATCAGAGCCTGAAGGTACGGAGGTGCCGTTCCCCTCACAGCTCCGTAGGCAAGCACCATGGTCTTGTAGCGGATGCGAGCTTCAACTGGAAGCCAGTGGAGAGAGCGGAGGAGCGGGGTGACGTGAGAGAACTTGGGAAAGTTGAACACCAGACGGGCTGCGGCGTTCTGGATGAGTTGTAGGGGTTTAATGGCACAGGCAGGGAGCCCAGCCAACAGCGAGTTGCAGTAATCCAGACGGGAGATGACAAGTGCCTGGATTAGGACCTGCGCCGCTTCCTGCGTGAGGCAGGGTCGTACTCTGCGAATGTTGTAGAGCATGAACCTACAGGAACGGGTCACCGCCTTGATGTTAGTTGAGAACGACAGGGTGTTGTCCAGGATCACGCCAAGGTTCTTAGCACTCTGGGAGGAGGACACAATGGAGTTGTCAACCGTGATGGCGAGATCATGGAACGGGCAGTCCTTCCCCGGGAGGAAGAGCAGCTCCGTCTTGCCGAGGTTCAGCTTGAGGTGGTGATCCGTCATCCACACTGATATGTCTGCCAGACATGCAGAGATGCGATTCACCACCTGGTTATCAGAGGGGGGAAAGGAGAAGATTAATTGTGTGTCGTCTGCATAGCAATGATAGGAGAGACCATGTGAGGATATGACAGAGCCAAGTGACTTGGTGTATAGCGAGAATAGGAGAGGGCCTAGAACAGAGCCCTGGGGGACACCAGTGGTGAGAGCACGTGGTGCGGAGACAGATTCTCGCCACGCCACCTGGTAGGAGCGACCTGTCAGGTAGGACGCAATCCAAGCGTGGGCCGCGCCGGAGATGCCCAGCTCGAAGAGGGTGGAGAGGAGGATCTGATGGTTCACAGTATCAAAGGCAGCCGATAGGTCTAGAAGGATGAGAGCAGAGGAGAGAGAGTTAGCTTTAGCAGTGCGGAGCGCCTCCGTGACACAGAGAAGAGCAGTCTCAGTTGAATGACTAGTCTTGAAACCTGACTGATTTGGATCAAGAAGGTCATTCTGAGAGAGATAGCAGGAGAGCTGGCCAAGGACGGCACGTTCAAGAGTTTTGGAGAGAAAAGAAAGAAGGGATACTGGTCTGTAGTTGTTGACATCGGAGGGATCGAGTGTAGGTTTTTTCAGAAGGGGTGCAACTCTCGCTCTCTTGAAGACGGAAGGGACGTAGCCAGCGGTCAAGGATGAGTTGATGAGCGAGATGAGGTAAGGGAGAAGGTCTCCGGAAATGGTCTGGAGAAGAGAGGAGGGGATAGGGTCAAGCGGGCAGGTTGTTGGGCGGCCGGCCGTCACAAGACGCGAGATTTCATCTGGAGAGAGAGGGGAGAAAGAGGTCAAAGCACAGGGTAGGGCAGTGTGAGCAGAACCAGCGGTGTCGTTTGACTTAGCAAACGAGGATCGGATGTCGTCGACCTTCTTTTCAAAATGGTTGACGAAGTCATCAGCAGAGAGGGAGGAGGGGGGAGGAGGGGGAGGAGGATTCAGGAGGGAGGAGAAGGTGGCAAAGAGCTTCCTAGGGTTAGAGGCAGATGCTTGGAATTTAGAGTGGTAGAAATTGGCTTTAGCAGCAGAGACAGAAGAGGAGAATGTAGAGAGGAGGGAGTGAAAGGATGCCAGGTCCGCAGGGAGGCGAGTTTTCCTCCATTTCCGCTCGGCTGCCCGGAGTCCTGTTCTGTGAGCTCGCAATGAGTCGTCGAGCCACGGAGCAGGAGGGGAGGACCGAGCCGGCCTGGAGGATAGGGGACATAGAGAGTCAAAGGATGCAGAAAGGGAGGAGAGGAGGGTTGAGGAGGCAGAATCAGGAGATAGGTTGGAGAAGGTTTGAGCAGAGGGAAGAGATGATAGGATGGAAGAGGAGAGAGTAGCGGGGGAGAGAGAGCGAAGGTTGGGACGGCGTGATACCATCCGAGTAGGGGCAGTGTGGGAAGTGTTGGATGAGAGCGAGAGGGAAAAGGATACAAGGTAGTGGTCGGAGACTTGGAGGGGAGTTGCAATGAGATTAGTGGAAGAACAGCATCTAGTAAAGATGAGGTCAAGCGTATTGCCTGCCTTGTGAGTAGGGGGGGAAGGTGAGAGGGTGAGGTCAAAAGAGGAGAGGAGTGGAAAGAAGGAGGCAGAGAGGAATGAGTCAAAGGTAGACATGGGGAGGTTAAAGTCACCCAGAACTGTGAGAGGTGAGCCATCCTCAGGAAAGGAACTTATCAGGGCGTCAAGCTCATTGATGAACTCTCCAAGGGAACCTGGAGGGCGATAAATGATAAGGATGTTAAGCTTGAAAGGGCTGGTAACTGTGACAGCATGGAATTCAAAGGAGGCGATAGACAGATGGGTCAGGGGAGAAAGAGAGAATGTCCACTTGGGAGAGATGAGGATCCCAGTGCCACCACCCCGCTGACCAGAAGCTCTCGGGGTGTGCGAGAACACGTGGGCAGACGAGGAGAGAGCAGTAGGAGTAGCAGTGTTATCAGTGGTAATCCATGTTTCCGTCAGTGCCAAGAAGTCGAGGGACTGGAGGGAAGCATAGGCTGAGATGAACTCTGCCTTGTTGGCCGCAGATCGGCAGTTCCAGAGGCTGCCTGAGACCTGGAACTCCACGTGGGTCGTGCGCGCTGGGACCACCAGGTTAGAGTAGCAGCGGCCACGCGGTGTGAAGCGTTTGTATGGTCTGTGCAGAGAGGAGAGAACAGGGATAGACAGACACATAGTTGACAGGCTACAGAAGAGGCTACGCTAATGCAAAGGAGATTGGAATGACAAGTGGACTACACGTCTCGAATGTTCAGAAAGTTAAGCTTACGTTGCAAAAAATCTTATTGACTAAAATGATATAGTACTGCTGGCTGGTGAAATAGGCTAGCTAGCAGTGGCTGCGTTGTTGACTTTGTTTGAATGTGTAGCTGGCTAGGTAACCTCTAACTGGCTAGGTAACCTCGACAATTACTCTAGACTACACAATTATCTTGGATACAAAGACGGCTATGTAGCCAGCTAAGATCAAACAAATCAAACTGTTGTACTGTAATGAAATGAAATGTTATACTACCTGTGGAGCAAAGCGGAATGCAACTACTCGCTCCAACCCGGAAGTGCGTATCGTAGAGGGAGAGGCAATAGAAGTGTTGTTTCTTGTATTATTGTATTTTGTGTCTTTAGAGGACTGCTTCACCTTAATGTCCCTTTTCCCCCCTTTCCCTTTTCTTCTGTCCTTATTTTGTCCCACTTTGTCCCTTCTTTGTCCCTTCTTCTCTTCTGCCAACTAGACACTCCTTGTTAGCTAGCTAGCTTCTTCCAGGAATGTCCCTAGCAACTGCCTAGCAACAGGTAAACAACTTAGCTAGCTAAGAAAACGATATAATTTTATGAAAAAATTGTTACTTTTTCAAAAGCCTTTCTTCTTTGTTTGCTGCTTGTTTGGTCTCCTATTCAGTTTGCAGTTTTCTTTTGATTTTTTTCGATGTACTTTACTCTAAAAAAAACATTTAAATTTCAATATTTGTAGGAGCTCATCTTTTCAGCTGCTGCTGCTTAATTTGGAACTTTTTTTTTTTAATTACCAGTGCTAACTCAAAAGCATGTCTCCATATACCATGATTAGCACAGGAAGGACAAACAAGACAGGCCATTCAATTATGTGTTTAGCTGTGAGGAGGAAATTTATTTCCCACTTTCCCTTCTCAAATGTCCACTTTTCTCGGCTTATTCCACTTAATGTTACTAAGAATTCATCTCTCAGGCCCATCTAAGCCCATCTCTACCCAAAGGAGTAGTCTCCACCTATGAACATCAAACCCTTCTGCTCTGCTCTGTTCCATCAGTGTGTCTTCACTTCTGCTGTATATGCACAGTTCAGTGTAATCATACAAAGGCTATATAAGGAAAGGAGATCATCTAACCCCTGTAATAAACATTCACCACCAATTGCTGATAATTAAAGTATGTGTTTTGCTTTCAGTGTATATTGATGTGTATTATTGATGTGTTTTTGATGTGTATTGAGAAAGAGAAAAGAGTCATTGGTCTCAGCATGACTCCATGTCAAAATAAAGGTTAAATATATATATTTTTTAAGATTTCTATTTAATGAGGCATTTCGTGTTTGTCCTGTTTTGTAGGAATGTGTGTGTGTCTGTGTCTCTGTGTGAGTGTGTTTGTGTGTGTATGAGCTTAATTGAGTGAAAGTTTTGTGTGAAAACATGTATATGTGTGTAGGGAACACTCATAGATGTATGTGCATACCCACTTGAGAGAAAGGATGCATCCATCCGTCAGTGCTTGCATGTGTATGAGTGTTGTCTTCTATAATGCACTACCAAAAGCTCCTCAGACCACCTGTCCTTTACTTTAGAGTCCCTGTATTTAATAGACTTCATCAATAGAGAGAATCTGTGCTCCACTTAGAGGCTGTCAGCAGTGTGGCTCTTTATAATCAGACATGGATTCCGCCTCTCCTGTTCACTTATGATTCGTAACTATCACATCTCACCTCAGCAAAATGAGAGATTAATTGACTTACTGCTCTATCTTTTTGTCAGGAGCCTTTTCCCCTCCACTCAAACGTATTCTCTTCTCTCTTCTCTTTTCTCTCACTTAGTGCTACAGACCCATTGTGAAGAAGAGAGTGGGTGGTAGGTGATCGCTACGGGAAACGAAAATGACACCTATCTCACTTCTGTTCCTCTCTCTTAATTGCGCTTTAATGTGGGCTAATCGTCTTGACACGCAGGTAATCATCAGGGGCGTCCGCTCTGCTTCTTAACTTTTAAACCTGGACCCCAGGTACTACTGAATAGCCGAGACCCTCTGATCTTGCTCCTTCTTAATGTTGTCTCGATTCACCAAAGCATGATCTGTCTAAGCCCTGGATAATGGTGCCTGTCAGAGTTCCTTCATTTGAGATGAGGTAAAGTTCCCTCTCCTCTCTGTGATTAAGTCGTTCTCCGATGCGGTCTGGAGATTAATCTGTCCCATTCTCTCAGTGTGAACTTCCCTCATCCGCCCAACAAAACCTGCCAACTTCCTCTTTATCGCGGCCCCAAAACTTCTGACGACTTAAGTGAAAGTTGTTTTGTTAAAGTATAGTCCTATTTTTATTGTGTTAATATCTCATTTTCCCAAGGTCTCTTGAGTCTGTCGTGTGTAGCACGTCAAAGACATCCTGAAGCCTTAGTTTTGAATTTATGCAAAATGAGCATAAGGGAATGGCGACATCCCATTTCTGAATGAGGCTGTAGTATGGATGTTCTTTTTAAAAAGAGTAGCTTACCGTAATGTGGTTGTGTATTTTTAAGGTTCTCTCACAACTTGTTCATAATGACAAACATTTCAATAGGCCCCTTGTAAGATATGTTATTCAAATGATCTGCAAAAAAACAAAGTGGTGGTTAAATAAGCTAACCAAATGAAATTAAACAATACCAAGGCTAAGCAAACCCCATTGGGTTCCTATATATTTTTCCTTAAAAACTTGCAGTTCACTGGAATGGTTGGCAGGGCAGCATTGAAAGCATGAAAAGCCTTTTCCAATCAATACTCCCATCTGTAGCCCTGTAGGCATTCATTGAAGGTCTGAACATTTTCTCCTTGTACTGTACAGTAAAGAGAAGCACGGCATAAGGTCTTATAGTGGAGCACCATATGTCACCAAGAATACAAATTGATTTTCTTTAAAGGTCAGCCAAAGTGTGTGAGGTGAGATCACATAAGACAGGACTGTTTGTTTGGTTGGCAAAGGCTAAAAGATAGGGCTACATTCTCAGAATAAAAGGGTACAGTATTTTTCCCAGGGGTACAAAAAGAAAAAAAATACACTTTATGTACCTTAATCTCACATGGTACTGTTGGGTACCTTTTAGGGTACACATGTGGATAAAGCAATGGTATTTTTATATTTGTTTGTTTCAATGTGCGCTTTTGCATGCACATTGATTGATTTATTGATGTTATGCTACATCAAGATAAATAACATACAAAGCAAAATGAATCCAATCTGTTAGTGTTGCTCTCGTTACTGAGGCAGTTGTTTCCATTCAGATGGTTTAGGTAGTCTCTTTGTACATCTTCCCTACCTTGGCAGTCATTCTAAATGCAGGTTGCGGGTGATTTAAAATGGTATATCCTAGCTCGATTCCAATAGGAATTACATATCACGTTGCAAGCCAGCATAATGTCACGTGAGGCTACAGGACTGAAAGCCATTGAATGCAACAACCATGTCTCTGTCAATAGCAAACACAGTCATGGGTGGTATGTGACAATTACAAATATATATATATATTTTTACTGGTAACTCTAAAATTCACTTGAAAGGCACCCTGGGAAATATGAAAATATAACAACAACAATAACCTTTTTAGAGGAACATTTTTGACAAACGGCTTTATCACTGTGGTGGTACCCTAAAGGCACGTTTACCTTTTCCAAAGGTATAGTATGCTTTTGTACCTTTACTATCTTGTCCCCTAAGGTACACTATTGGCTCTTTTAAGGTTCAAACTGCAAGGGTACAATTACAGTATGTACCTATAACCAAAGGTACAAAGGACGTACCTTACAGGGTACCACTACAGTGGCAAGAGTTTGTGCCTCTTTAACAACAAATGTAAACCTTTATTCCTGAGAGTGTAAGCTACGTTCAGTACATGTGAACAGCACACATTGCTACTGGCTGTGGAGCTACTGTAGTATTGTGAAACCAAACAACAACAACCAATACACATCTGTACCTATGATTAATTTCTCTCTTGTATCTCTCATTTTGAGATAAGTGCAAGCTGAATTCTAGGAAACTGTGTGGGCGTTTATTCTAGGGATGTTTTGTGCGAGTTTTCTGAGTAAATGTGTATCTGATCCAATCTAACTCCATAAACCGGTTGGACATGGGAGAATGAGACACATTTGTAAACATTTTAAAACCTGAGAGATACAATATTCAGTGAGGGACAACAAAGCCTCAAACAAACAAAAACAGTGCTCCCAAGTGGCGCAGCGGTCTGAGGAACTGCATCTCAGTGCAAGAGGCGTCACTACAGTCCCTGGTTTGAATCCAGGCTGTATCACATCCGGCCATGATTAGGAGTCCCATAGGGCGGTGCACAATTGGCCCAGTGTCGTCCGGGTTTGGCTGGGGTTGGCTGCCATTGTAAATAAGAACTGATTTGCCTAGTAAAAAAAAGAGCATCTGGTAGCAAATGGAAGTATGTACTACAGGTTGGTCCCACTTGATTTTCTCACGCTACTCCCTAAGACCAGCCATCTGACAGGTCTCTCAAATCTGAACCTGGCACGGGTCTCTTTGGGTCTGTTTTTCCACGGGCCTTTATGGAACCGGTCGGACTGTCCTCAGGTCCATTCGGAACATGTATTCATGCATATTGGGTCGGGTGGGAAAGCCACAGATCCATTTCGTAACGGGTTCAACTTTTTGTTTTGCGAGTAGTCATATAGGCCTATCTGTAATTCTATTATATTGCAGTAGACACAACATGAACTTAATTTTGCAAAGGAAAATGGCTCAAGAGAATGAAACAAAACACTTGTTGTATAGCCTGTTTAAAGAATTGGTTTAAACCTTAAAAAATGACCAACAAAGGCGAATGATAAAGGCCACCATATTTTCAATCAACAGTAGCCTCGGCCAAGGCTCCTTTCACTCTCTCTCTCTCTCTCTCTCTCTCTCTCTCTCTCTCTCTCTCTCTCTCTCTCTCTCTCTCTCTCTCTCTCTCTCTCTCTCTCTCTCTCCTCTCTCTCTCTCTCTCTCTCTCTCTCTCTCTCTCTCTCTCTCTCTCTCTCTCTCTCTCTCTCTCTCTCTCTCTCTCTCTCTCTCTCTCTCTCTCTCTCTCTCTCTCTCTCTCTCTCTCTCTCTCCTCAGCAGCAGGCACATGTGACGTGAGCAGCCGGGACAATTTCAGCTGGACATAAGCTTTATGTTTTATTGAGTTGCAATTGTCTGACACAGATAACAAGCTCACACAGTTCTCATCGACTCACACATTACATTAACAGAGGACAGGTCCAGTCGGTAAATCAATTTTCATTGCACATACCCGAGACCCGTGGCAATTATATCAGACCCGAGAAAAAAGTCTGAATTTAGGACCCGGACCCGTTTGTGTCCCGAGTCGGATATGGACATTTCGGGTCTGTTGGTCCTGTGAAGACCTCTGGCATGAAATTTGACACAGAGCACACAGCGTGTTTAAATTACGTTAACATTGAAGTGCTCCAGCTTGGTGGACCTTGCTCTTGAGTGAAACAACCCTTCAATAGAATCTGCAGGTTGATTCAGTCCGTATCTGCCATGGGATCTGCGACAGTGAGACATACTGCACACACATTATGACGGCACCTCTTCAAGTGATAAATGTCACCGTGTGAGTAGACATTTCATAGCACCTGCCATATATCTATTCTACCTCTGCTTTTGAAACTGCCAGGCATATCCCACTTCCTCTCCAAAGCAATACAGTTCCATTTGAGAGCATGCTGAATAGCGCCACTGTTGTCATCAAAAGGTGAGGAGTCAGTCAGTGAATAGTCTGCTGTGTGTGCTCAGGTTGGGAGTAGGCTTCTCTCTCAGTACATTTGCTACTCATTTCAGCAACACAGGCCTCTAGTTCAGTGATTTGGATTCAAAGGTAATTACACAGGCTGGTCTCATATACTAGATGTAACATAGTAAACGAAAATCCAGGACACTCAAATGAGTATGATATGTTACGTTTGGTATGGTTACATAAGACAGAAGGTTACTTAATGGTTGGTCGGGGTGGATGGACGAGCGCACAACGTGAACGTCTAGCAACCCAATGCTTGCGTCTTTCAATCTCATTACGGACAACTTTAGTATTTTAGCTAATTATCAACTTTGCAACTACTTACTACTTTTTAGCTTCTTTGCAAATACTTAGCATGTTAGCTAACCTTTCCCCTAACCTTAACCTTAACCCTTACCTTAACCCTAACCTTAACCCTTAGCCTCGCTAACGTTAGCCACCTAGATAACATTAGCCACAAAAAATTGGAAGTCGTAACATATTGTACGTATTGCGAATTCATGACGTATTGTACGAATTGCAATCCGTAGAATATCATACCAATTGTAATTCATAACATGTCATACTAATTGTAATTTGTAACATAACATACGAAATGAATGATGGGCATCCACAATTGAATGCATATCATACCAAATGTAACATATCATACTAATTTAGGTATGCTGGATTTTTTACTATGTTATGTTTACCCCTGAGTCCAGGTTGAATTACATAGTGTTCCACTGTTTTTGAAAATGTTTTTTACTGTAAAGAAAATGACAGCAGGGTTATACATAAAAACGAAGGCTTAGTAGGGAGACCATTTTCAGTGTCTCATTTTTTAATTACAGTAGCAGCCTTTTACTGTTAGGTAATGGTAAAAGCTGTTTTCATATTCTGAAGGCTTCTGCATTTCTGAGTGGCCACCCACAGTCTCTATCATGGTGTGTCTGGACTGAGGAGCTCCTATATATAATACAGTGTAAGCGTGCTTTAGAGTGCGCGTGAGTGTGTCCTTGGCCTGCGTGCTTGAGAGTAAGTGTGTATGGGGGTGTGTGTACATGTCCTGTATTTTGCGTCCTTGCCATCAGCCAATCATCCACTGGTCACACCATCACCGCCGGTACCCTGTGTCGTCGGAAATGAGAAAGAGCCTGTCTCCTCATCTCCTTCATCTCTACATCTCCATTCACGGCGGTGGACGTCTCTGCACATGACAGCACACAGCTGTGAGATGAAGTCTGCGTCCAGATTGCAACTCGTCCCATCTTTGTAGCTCCCCTTCTCTCCTTTATTAGGACATATGATAATCATAAAGATTAGTATTATTAAGACATGCCTTATTTGATAGTGTAGGCACACTTGACTGAAGATAGTGAGATTTCATTCATAGCCTCACCAACAGAGGCTACCATTACAAAAAACATATTTTCAAATGTATTCAATGTTGAGTTCAGATGTTAACACCACATTTTCATATGTGAGGAGAATAACATATTTTCCCTTCACATGTGAATTGCGGTTTCGCTTGTGAAATCTGAAAAACGTTCACATGTGAAAGATTTTCACGGCACTGCAAATTTGAGTCACTTTGTGCCATTAATATCAAGCAAAACTTCTGAAGTCGAGAACTACATTCTTAGTGTTGCAAACAAAAATAATGATATTGAAAGCAAAACATAAACCCAAAAGTATTGATAGCAAATCAAAATACTGCAAGGAAATCATTTTTAAATGTGAAACCAAATGATTGTAAAAAGATGCAAAAAAAATAGTTATCAGTACATAAAAAAATATATAATAACGCAATTTAATAAAATGCCTCTTTTTCCTGCAATTTTCCCTATCTTTGGTTATGTTAGCATGGCTTTTACTTTTGCTGTTCTTTTTTCCAGTAGCAAGTTTTGGCACATTCCTTCCAGCAACATAGCACCCTGATGGTTTGCCTCTGAAGTTTTTTACATTTATTTTACCTTTATTTAACTAGGCAAGTCAGTTAAGAATAAATTCTTATTTTCAATGACGGCCTAGGAACAGTGGGTTAACTGCCTTGTTCAGGGGCAGAACGACAGATTTTTACCTTGTCAGCTCAGGGATTTGATCTTGCAACACTTTCGGTTACTAGTCCAACGCTCTAACCACTAAACTACCTGCCGCCCCCAAGTTAAACAGGGTTGGTCCTTAAGTTTTAAAAATAAAGTCTGAAAAAAACAATATCACGTGTGGATTTTTCTTTTCACTTGAGGGAAACCTGCTGTGAAAATTTAATGTGAATAAAAAAATATATAATATGTGAAAACCATGTTTTTTTAATGTGATTTTGTCATGTTGTTTTTTTGTAAGGGTAACAATGACAATTAATTTGACCACAGAGGAAAACATTCAGGACAGAAGTCTGACAATTAATTTGGGATTACCTTATTGGAGGGAAGGACACAAATTGTGAAAATTTGTGAAAATTCATCCTTTGTTTCTGTTTTGAAATGTAAGTGTTTTTCAAATTTACATTTTTGTCAATTAGCAGAAACTCTTATCCAGAGCAACTTACAGCTAATGCATTCCTCTTCAGACAACCTCCAGCAAAAGCCCTTGCAGAACTTTGACATCTTGAGTGGAAGTCTCAGTGTTTGTGACATCGTCCCATAGGGGCTGGAGGAGTGCCCTGCAGGGCTGTCTAGATTGGTGACAGACTCTCCCAAATGGACAGACTGTGCACACCAGACTGCTGACATTGGAGCTTTTGCAGCAGTCCAATGGTGCACCACACAGCCCCCCACAGGGGAATAGGAAGTGTCCGTTTCACTATTTCACTGAGATGCTTACTGACGGCCACAGTTAGACCTCCCTGGGATGCTGGGGTGTCAGGACGGTCATTGAGATGCAACTGCAGCTTCACAACCAAACAGGGTGAGACAATCCCATCAGTTCCTTTGGAAAGATGGGAACTATGCACTAAAATCATGCTTTACTGTGAGAAATGCAGATGTAGTGTATCAAATAAAAGTCCATTCGTAATCAACTGTGAGAAAGATGAGCCATGGATGTCATGGGTGGCATTATACACTTTCATCATTCACTATCCTCAAAAGCAGGGATTGGCACCTGGCAGCCATGAATACATTTTTTATTTAGGAACTCAGACAGGGTCTCAACTTACTGTTGCAAGTTAGAATAGTAGAATACACAAGGTGCATTTAAAAAATGTGGTTGTGCATCAGCAGGTTTTCTCTTTTATGTCAGTCATTGATAGTCAGTTAATTAGTCCATGTCAGCTACCATTTTTTAGATTGCTAACTTAGTTTCGCGGCCAGCTATCTAAATTTGTTATCATGGTCGAATTACCGTCTGGGGGGGCCCCATTGATTTTGTCAGTCAGTCTCACTCAGATATCATATAAAAAACTGCAAATATTTCTCTCCACCCTATGGCAAAATATGTAGAATTGTAGCAAACTTGCTTTAAAACTGCAACTTTTCTTTATACCCCATGGCAAAATGTATAGAATTGCACAAAATTAACACAAAAATGGGGGGGATACGCAGACCCGCAAGCAAATGTGGCCCCTCATGAGTTCCGCATTTTTTTTGTGCCACCACCTCCATCCAAGTCAAGCCACCCCAACAGATCATCCTCAAACTGTATTAGTATTGAATGAAATGGAATGTTTGCATGGACACACAACATGGAGGTAAAAATGGAGGTAGATTAGAATCAACCATGAGACTGCAGACATCTTCACACATTTAATATTGTACATACCTTCAACCTTGGGTGAACATCGTCCTTGTCCTTGGCAGAAAAATGGAAGATCAAGCAGTTTTGAAATCTCAGCAGTATTTCCTATTCTTCGTTCAAGATGTTGCAAATAGCAACAACTGACTTTTAGTCTGTTCCCCCAGATTTCATTCTTTGTATACAGTATACTTTGTTCTACAGTACCAGTCAAGAGTTTGAACACACCTACTCATTTAAGTGTTATTCTTTATTTTTACTATTTTCTACATTGTAGAATAATAGTGAAGACATCAAAACTATGAAATAACACATACGGAATCATGTAGTAAGCAAAAAAGTGTAAAACAAATCAAAATCTCTTTTATATTTGAGATTCTTCAAATAGCCACCCTTGGCCTTGCACACTCTTGGCATTCTCTCGACCAGCTTCATGAGGTACCTGGAATACATTTAAATTAACAGATGAGTCTTCTTAAAAGTTAATTTGTGGAATTTCTTTCCTTCTTAATGAGTTTGAGCCAATCAGTTGTGTTGTGACAAGGTAGGGGGCTATACAGAAGATAGCCCTATTTGGTATAAAATACCACGTCCATATTATGGCAAGAACTACTCAAATAAGCAAAGAGATAAAACAGTCCATCATTACTTTATTACATAAATGTCAGTCAATATGGAATATTTCAAGAACTTTGAAAGTTTATTCAAGTGCAGTTGCAAAAACCATCAAGCGCTATGATGAAACTGGCTCTCATGAGGTCCGCCACAGGAAAGGAAGACCCAGAGTTACCTCTGTGCAGAGGATAAGTTCATTAGAGTTACCAGCCTCAGAAATTTCAGCCCAAATAAGTAATTGACACATCTCAACATAAACTGTTCAGAGGAGACTGTGTGAATCAGGCCTTCATGGTCGAATTGCTGTAAAGAAACCACTACTAAAGGACACCAATAAGAATAAGAGAGTTGCTTGGGCCAAGAAACACGAGCAATGGACATTAGACCGGTGGAAATTTGTCATTTGGTCTGGAGTCCAAATTGGAGATTTTTGGTTCCAACTGCCGTGTCTTTGTGAGACGCGGTGCGAGTGAACGGATGATTTCCTCATGTGTATTTCCCACCGTAAAGCATGGAGGAGGAGGTGTTATGGTGTGGGGGTGCTTTGCTGATGACACTGTCTATGATTTATATAGAAGTTAACCAGCATGTCTACCACAGCATTCTGCAGGGATACACCATCCCATCTGGTTTGGGCTTAGTGGGACTATCATTTGTTTTTCAACAGGACAATGCTCCAACACACCTCCAGGCTGTGTAAGGGCTATTTTACCAAGAAGATGAGTGATGGAGTGCTGCATCAGATGAGCTGGCCTCCAGAATCCCCCAACCTCAACCAAATTAAGATGGTTTGGGATGAGTCGGACCGCAGAGTGAAGGAAAAGCAGCCAACAAGTGCCCAGCATATGTGGAAACTCCATCAAGACTGTTGGAAAAGCATTCCAGGTGAAACTGGTTGAGAGAATGCCAAGAGTGTGCAAAGCTGTCATCAAGGCAAAGGGTGGCTATTTGAAGAATATCAAATATAAAATATTGAACACTTTTTGTTTACTACGTGATTCCTTATGTGTTATTTCATCGTTTTGAAGTATTTCCTATTATTCTACAATGTATAAAATAGTAAAAATAAAGAAAAACCCTTGAATGAGTAGGTGTTCTAAAACTTTTGACCGGTAGTGTATGTTGAATAATTTATAAATGTTTACTTTCAGATACCGCCGGAACTATTGATGTGAATTAAATTGCTGTTGATAGATGTTGGCAGAAATCTCCAAAAGCTCTCTATATAAATCACTGCGTTGTCAACAACATCGATAATTAAGCTTTGAGTGCAATATCTCAAGGGCTGCTGCACACAAACTAATAGACGCTCTGCCCTTCATTCCAAACCAATGGCATGTCTCTATATTTTCACAGTCATAAAAAAGATAAGCTATCTAACAGCTCAAGAATCTGCAAGAATCTGTCTCTTCATCTATATCGACGCATACAAGTCACGTACAAGTCACGCATCTTAATTACTCTAATAAACACAAAAACTCTCATCACTTGAAAACCAACGCTAACAATGTGTCAATACTCTAAATTACAATGCATAGAGCATTTATTCAAACCAACACAGGTCTTTCTTCAACAAGAGTGATTTCCTTCCTCTCACATAAAGCTGGCAGAGAGCCAATGGAAAGGCTAATGCTTTCTGTTTGTGTGACAGTAAAAGCAAATCCCTGAGTGTGTTTGTTTGCAGTATCTGCACTTCTCCTGTGGAGGAATACCCTAACCACTGTAATTAAAGATACTGTGGCTTTCTCTCTCTCTCTGTCTCTCCACTGTGGAATTTCATATTCTTCCCCATCCTCTTCTTGTGCTTCTCGCATTCTCTACTCTTTCTCCTTTCATACCCTCTCCCCTATGTTTCTCTGTAACCTTCCTACCCACCTGGGTTCACTTCTTCTTCTCTTGGCTGTCACCACCTTGTGATTCCTAAAGACAGCCTAGAGACTTCAAAATATCTGATTGACCTGAGGTTGACATTGGCTCAATGAGCCATCGCAGGATTCTGAAATGTACTAGGATTATGATATGATGAATATCTATCTGCTGAAAGCGTACATCCAAATCAATTCAAATCAAATCAAATTTCATTGGTCACATACATATGGTTAGCAGACGTTAATGTGAGCGTAGCGAAATGCTTGTGCTTCTAGTTCCGACAGTGCAGTAATATCAAACAAGTAATCTAACAATTCCCCAACAACTACCTAATACACACAAATCTAAAGGGGTGAATGAGAAAATGTACATATAAATACATGGATGAGTGATGGCCAAGCGGCATAGGCAAGTTGCAATAGATGGTATGAATACATTATATACATATGATATGAGTAATGTAAGATATGTAACCATTATTACAGTGCCATTATTTAAAGTGGCATTGTTTAAAGTGAATAGTGATACATTTATTATAGTGGCCAGTGATTGGGTCTCAGTGTAGGCAGCAGCCTCTCTGATTGCTGTTTAGCAGTCTGATGGCCTTGAGATAGAAAGTGTTTCTAAGTCTCTCGGTCCCAGCTTTGATGCACCTGTACTGACCTCGCCTTCTAGACGGTAGCGGTGTGAACAGGCAGTGGCTAGGGTGGTTCTCCTTGATGATCTTTTTGGCCTTCCTGTGACATCGGGTGGTGTAGGTGTCCTGGAGAGCAGGTAGTTTGCCCCCGGTGATGCGTTGTGCAGACCGTACCACCTTCTGGAGAGCCTTGCGGTTGAGGGCGGTGCAGTTGCCGTACCAGGCTGTGATACTGCCCGACAGAATGCTCTCGATTGTGCATCTGTAAAGGTTTGTCAGGGTTTTGGGAGACAAGCCAAATTTCTTCAGCCTCC
Source organism: Salvelinus fontinalis (assembly GCF_029448725.1). Classification (NCBI taxonomy): domain Eukaryota; kingdom Metazoa; phylum Chordata; class Actinopteri; order Salmoniformes; family Salmonidae; genus Salvelinus; species Salvelinus fontinalis. The sequence goes on along the minus strand of NC_074665.1, from coordinate 59,905,297 downwards.
TGAGTTTGAAGAGGCGCTGTTGCACCATCTTCACCACACTGTCTGTGTGGGTGGACCATTTCAGTTTGTATGTGATGTGTACGCCGAGGAACTTAAAACTTTGCACCTTCTCCACTGCTGTCCCATCGATATGGATAGGGGGGTGCTCCCTCTGCTGTTACCTGAAGTCCACGATCATCTCCTTTGTTTTGTTGACGTTGAGTGAGAGGTCGTTTTCCTGACACCACACTCCGAGTGCCCTCACCTCCTTCCTGTAGGTTGTCTCGTCGTTGTTGGCAGTCAAGCCCACTACTGTTGTGTCGTCTGAAAACTTGACGATTGAGTTGTAGGCATGCATGGCCACGTAACTGTGGGTAAACAGGGAGTACAGGAGAGGGCTGAGCACACACCCTTGTGGGGCCTCAGGGTCAGGGTCAGCGAGTTTACTACCTTCACTACCTGGGAGCGGCCCATCAAATAGTCCAGGACCCAATTACACAGGGTGGGGTTGAGACCCAGGGCCTTCAGCTTGATGATGAGCTTGGAGGGTACTATGGTGTTGAATGCTGAGCTGTAGTCAATGAACAGCATTCTTACATAGGTATTCCGCTTGTCCAAATGGGATAGGGCAGTGTGCAGTGTGATGGCGATTGCATCATCTGTGGACCCGTTGGGGCGGTATGCAAACTGAAGTGGGTCAGGGTGGCCGATAAGGGGGAGGTGATATGATCAAACTTCTTGTCAATACGGGGGCGCTGTTTTCACTTTGGAAAAAATCGTGCCCAAATGAAACGGCCTCATACTCTTTTCTAGATCATACAATATGCATATTATTATTACTATTGGATAGAAAACACTCCGAAGTTTCTAAAACTGTTTGAATTATATCTGTGAGTAAAACAGAACTCATTTTGCAGCAAACTTCCATATACAAAGTGAAAAATCTGAAAACGAGGCTCTGTTTCAGGGCCTGCCTATTCAACTGGCTTTTATTTATCGGTATGCATGGACTTCATACGCCTTCCACTAGATGTCAACAGGCAGTGGAAGGTGGAATGGGGTGTCTAGCTTGATCTGAGACCGAATGAGAGCTTTTGGAGTGACAGGTCCGGAAATTTCTTTGTCTTCTCAGGCGCGCGGCGGAGCTCAACATTGTGTTCTGAAAAGCGTTCGGTTTACACGGCGAATATCTCCGGCTCTGATTTTATTTGATACATATGATAATAACATCATAAAGTAGGTTTTTTCAACCGAGTTTTATCAGTTTATTCAACGTTTATTGGGACTTTTGGAGTTTTCCGTTCTTTGCCTCAAGAGAGGATGGGAATGTTAGCAACCTTGGCTAGCATTGTGGCGCGAATTCGACAGAAGAAATGGACATTCTAAAACCAAACAACGATTTATTTTGGACCAAGGACTCCTTGTATAACATTCTGATGGAAGAACATCAAAAGTAAGAAAACATTTATGATGTTATTTCGTATTTCTGTGTAAAATGTTGAGTCCTATTCTCAGCCGTTTTGGTGAGCGCTGTCTCGCAATAACGCAAGCTGTATGTTATGGTAAAGTAATTTTTTAAAATCTAACACAGCGGTTGCATTAAGAACCAGTGTATCTTTCATTTGCCATACAACAAATATTTTTATGTAAAGTTTATGATGAATTCTTTGGTCAGATTAGGTGAGTGTCCAAAATATCTTTGGAGATTCTGGTGAATCGATGCTACGTATTCACAATGTATAATCAGGATTTGTAGCTCTAAATATGCACATTTTCGAACAAAACATAATTGTATTGTATAACATGATGTTATAAGATTGTCATCTGATGAATTTGTTCAAGGTTAGTGATTAATTTTATCTCTATTTTGTCGGTTTTGTGCAAGCAATTTTTTGCGGGGAGTAAATTCCGTTGTGTGTTTGGCTACTGTAGTGAGCTAATAGAAATATATATTGTGTTTTCGCTGTAAAACACTTAAAAAATCGGAAATATTGGCTGGATTCACAAGATTTTATTTATCTTTCATTTGCTGTACACCATGTATTTTTCATAAATGTTTTATGATGAGTATTTATGTATTTCACGTTGCTCTCTGTAATTATTCTGGCTGCTTTGGTGCTATTTGTCATTGTGGCTGCAATGTAAAACTATGATTTATACCTCAAATATGCACATTTTCGAACAAAACATAAATGTATTGTATAACATGTTATAAGACTGTCATCTGATGAAGTTGTTTCTTGGTTAGTGACTAATTTTATCTCTATTTTGTCAGTTTTGTGAAAGCTACCTATGCGGTGGAAACATGGTGAAAATATGCGTTTGTGTGTTTGGCTATTGTGGTTAGCTAATAGAAATACATATTGTGTTTTCGCTGTAAAACATTTTAAAAATCGGAAATGATGGCTGGATTCACAAGATGTTTATCGTTCATTTTTACATTTACATTTAAGTCATTTAGCAGACGCTCTTATCCAGAGCGACTTACAAATTGGTGCATTCACCTTATGACATCATAAGCTGTATTGGACTTGTGATTTCATGAAAATTATATTATATGATATCCCTGTCCCGTTAGGCTAGGCTATGCTAGTCAGCTTTTTTGATGAGGAGGATCCCGGATCCGGGATGGGTATTAAGTTTTAACTAGTCTCTCAAAGCACTTCATGACGACAGAAGTGAGTGCTATGGGACAGTAGTCATATAGTTCAGTTATCTTTTCCTTATTGGGTACAGAAACAATGGTGGCCATCTTGAAGCATGTGGGGACAGCAGACTGGGATAGGAAGCGATTGAATATGTCCATAAACACACCAGTCAGCTGGTCTGCGCATGCTTTGAGGACGCGGCTAGGAATGCCATCTGGTTCAGCAGCAGTACTTTTTAGCGGGCCACGTTTTGTAGTCCGTGATTTCCTGTACCGGAAATTTTGTCCCTGTACCGGAATTTTGCTTGTTTGTTTTCCTTTCAGAGGGAATAACTATATTGTTATTATTCAGCCATATTCCCAGACCTCTTTCCATGGTTAAATGGGGTGGTTCGCGCTTTCAGTTTTACGCGAATGACGTTATCCATCCATCAACGGTTTCTGGTTAGGGTAGGTTTTAATAGTCACAGTGGGTACAACATCTCCAAAGCACTTCCTAATAAACTCACTCACTGAGTCAGCGTATAGATAGATGTTGTTCACTGAGGCTGACCGGAACATATCCCAGTCCATGTGATCAAAACAATATTGAAGCGTGGATTCCGATTGGTCAGACCAGCATTGAAGGGTTCTAGTCACTGGTACTTCCTGTTTGAGCCTGCCTATAAGACGGTAGGAGCAAGATGGCATTGTGGTTGGATTTGCCTAAGGGAGGGCGGGGGAGGGCTTTGTATGCATCGTGGAAGTTAGAGTAGCAGTGGTAGAGTGTATTACCCCTGTGAGTACTACAATCAATATGCTGATAGAATTTAGCTAGCCTTGTTCTCAAATTTACTTTGTTAAATTACCCAGCTACAATAAATGCAGCCTCAGGAGGGGGAATGTACACAGCTGTGATGATAACTGACGAGAATTCTCTTGGGAGCTAATTTGGCCGGCTAATTTACCTTAATACAGGTAACGAGTGGAGGACAGAGGAGCCTCTTAAAGAAGAAGTTACTGGTCTGTGAGAGCCAGAAATCTTGCTTGTTTGTAGGTGACCAAATACTTATTTTCCACCATAATTTGCAAATAAATTCATTATTTCTGGATTATTTTTTATTTTATTTTTTCTCATTTTGTCTGTCATAGTTCAAGTGTACTACCTATGATGACAACTACAGGCCTCTCTCATCTTTTTAAGTGGGAGAACTTGCACAATTGGTGGCTGACTAAATACTTTTTTGCCCCACTGTATATCCAAAAATCTCAGTATACATTGGCGCGTTATGTTCAGTAGTTCCAAAAACATCCGATGATTTTACAGAGAGCCACATCAATTTCCAGAAATACTCATAATAAATGTTGATCAAAGATCAAGTGTTATTCATGTAATTTTAGATCCACTTCTCCTTAATGCAACAGCTGTGTCAGATTTCAAAAAAGCTTTACGGAAAAAGCAAACCATGCAATAATCTGAGGTCTGAGGTCAAATATCTGAGGTCAAATATACCAAATTATATTTTGAAAGAGGAAGTAAAGTACTTTAAGAATATGTTTTCGTTTCAGGCACCTCCATCTCCACTAACTGAAACTAATTGTATGAATTTTTTTCCTAATAATAATGTAAAATTGACCAATTTTTTTTCCTAATAATAATGTAAAATTAACATCTGTATAGAAAGACTCATGTGAAGGCCTAATTACAGAGGAGGAACTACTTGATGCAATTGGGGCCTTTAATGATGGGAAAACTCCAGGGCTGGATGGCATACCAGTGGAAGTATACTTTTTTTTTTTATATAGTCAAAGGGCCATTATTAGCTTGTTTTAACCACTCCTATATAAATGATAGATTATCAGACACGCAACAAGAAGGTGTGATATCATTATTACTGAAACAGGACCCAAGTGGTATATATAAAGATCCAGTCCATTTAAAAAATTGGAGACCTCTTACACTTCAGTGTTGTGATGCAAAAATCCTAGCAAAATGCTTGGCGCATAGAATAAAAAAAGTTGTCAGATATTATTCATCCTAATCAGACAGGTTTTTTACATGGACGATACATTGGAGATAATATAAGGCAAGTACTGGAAACTATAGAACACTATGAAATATCGGGGACACCAGAACTGGTTTTCATAGCTGACTTTGAAAAGGCTTTTGATAAAGTACGACTGGAGTTTATATATAAATGCCTAGAATATTTAAGTTTTGGGGAATCTCTTATAAAATGGGTTAAAATTATGTATAGTAACCCTAGGTGTAAAATAGTAAATAATGGCTACATCTCAGAAAGTTTTAAACTATCTAGAGGAGTAAAACAAGGTTGTCCACTACCGGCATATCTATTTATTATTGCCATCGAAATATTAGCTGTTAAAATTAGATCAAACATTAATATTAAGGGATTATAAATCCAGGGCCTAAAAACTAAGGTGTCATTGTACGCTGATGATTCATGTTTTCTTTTAAAACCACAACTAGAGTCTCTCCACGACCTCTTAGAGGATCTAGATACATTTGCTATCCTCTCTGGATTAAAACCAAATTATGATAAATGTACCATATTACGTATTGGATCACTAAAAAATACACATTTTACATTGCCATGTAGTTAACCAAATAAATGGTCTGACGGAGATGTGGACATACTCGGTATACAAATCCCAAAAGAAAGAAATGAGCTCACTCCAATAAATTTTTATAGAAAGTTAGCAAAAATAGATAAGATCTTGCTACCATGGAAAGGAAAATACCTGTCTATTTGTGGGAAAATCACCCTGATTAACTCTTTAATCATATCACAGTTTACCTATTTGCTTATGGTTTTGCCTACACCTAGTGACCTGCTTTTTAAATTATACGAACAAAAAATATTCCATTTTATTTGGAACGGCAAGCCAGATAAAATTAAAAGGGCCTATTTATATAACGAATATGTTACGGCTGTCGTCTTCCTCGGACGAGGAGAGGAGAGAAGGATCGGTGGACCAATACGCAGCGAGGTATGTTGACATAATGAATTTATTGAAAAGACGAAGACTGACACGAACTATACTTGACTTATACAAAATAACAAACAAACAACGTAGACAGACCTGATCATGGAACTTACATAAAACACGCAGAACTCACGAACAGCCACCGACTACAATAAACGAACCGAACAACCAAAACAGTCCCGTGTGGTGCACAGACATGGAAAACACAGGAGACAATCACCCACAAACAAACAGTGAGAACAACCTACCTTAATATGACTCTCAATCAGAGGAAATGCCAAACACCTGCCTCTAATTGAGAGCCATACCAGGCAACCCTTTAACCCAACATAGAAACACAACACATAGAAATGCCCACCCAGCTCACGCCCTGACCAATAAACACATACAAAACAAGAGAAAACAGGTCAGGAACGTGACAGAATATGAATTCGGGGGGCAGAAATTATTAAATATTAAAGCATTAGACCTCTCACTACAGGCATCAGTCATACAAAAGTTATACTTAAATCCAAACTGGTTCTCTAGTAAATTGGTATGAATGTCTCATCCTATGTTCAAGAAGGGCCTTTTTCCCTTTATTCAGATTACACCTGCTCACTTTCGGTTGTTTGAAAAGGAAATAATATCCAAAATATCTTTCTTTTTAAACAAGCCTTAGAAAGTTGGTTCCAATTTCAGTTTAATCCACCTGAAAGCACGGAACAAATAGTACAACAAATATTGTGGTTAAATTCAAATATAGTAATTGATAAAAAAAACTGTATTTATTGAAGAAATATTTAAAAAAGGTATTATTTTTGTGAATGATAACATAAATAGGACTGGTGGAGTAATGTCACACATGCAGCTAACACAGACATATGGAAATGTCTGCTCTACCCAAAATTACAACCAATTAATCGCAGCATTACCACAAAAATGGAAGAGGCAAGTAGAAGGGGAAAAAAGTAAGGAACTTTTATGTCGGCCCTATATTAAAGAACATAAATGGTTAAAGAAAAGTGTGATAAATAAAAACATATACCAATTTAATTTAAGGACCAAAAAACTGACAGCTGTGCCATATAAATTGCAAAATAGTTGGGAAGAGATTTTCGATGTACCCATTCCATGGCACATGGTTTATGAATTGATACGCAAAACAACGCCGGATTCAAAACTTCGAATTTTTCAATTTAAATTACTGTACAAAATTCTTGCAACTAATAGAATGTTATATATATGGGGGATACAATCTTCCCAGCTCTGCAGATTCTGCTGTGAGGAGGCAGAGTCATTAGATCATTTATTTTGGTATTGTCCGTATGTAGCTCGTTTTTGGTCACAGGTCCAGGAATGGCTGAAGAATTGCAACATTTGCGTAGAACTAACGCGACAGATAGCAATACTGGGGGATTTGAAAAGCCATAGTCAATCAAACAATAATATAATAATTATTTTAGCAAAAAAAATATTTTTAATTTACAATCCGTGGAAGCTATGAGAATAGGAATATTCAAATCTTTTGTGAAGCATCATAGCACAGTTGAATAATATATGGCAAATAAAAATCCGAAATGGATGATGTTGGAAGATAGATGGGAAGGGTTGACTGGAGCTGAAGGGTGGGACTAATAACAAGATAAACAATGTAGGGCATACGGGATCTGTGAAATGTGTATAGGTGCGGAGCTTTTGTGAAATAGCACAGTTACAAGTGGAAATCAAACTGGATGGACAACAGAAATAGAGGAAGGACTAAGAACAAACAAGAGAGAACTATTATAAAGTAGACTGTGTCTGTAAAATGTGTATAAGATGTATAAATTGAAGTTAACCTGTTGAGGCTGGGGGCGCTGTTGTCACTATTTATGGTAATCGTGTAATTTTTGAAACGGCTTCCTACAAAATTCTTGATCGTACAATATGCATATTATTATTATTATTGGATAGAAAACAGTCTATAGTTTCTATAGGAGTTGAAATTTTGTCTCTAAGTGGAACAGAACCCATTCTACAGCAATTTCCCTGACATGGAGTCAGATTTCAGAAATGTTGGCCCCTGATCTGGAGTCAGTTAAAAGGCCACAGTTATTGCTATGAGTATACGGACACTGCTTACGTCTTCCCCTGGATGCCTTTACGTGATGACGATTTGAATGGGGTCGATTGCGCGTTCACAGGCACTACAAATTAAAAAACCCTGTAGCTAGGAACTCTTTTCTTGCTGCGTCATGCGCCTGGAGGACATCGACCCGCACTTGTTCCAAGCATTAGTGGAGGGAGTAATATTACTCTGAACATGTTACTACTCGTTAAAGGAGTTAAAAACATCATAAGGTAGTTAATTTAAATGGTTTTATAGCAATTTATATCCGTTTAGTGCGATTTTGGGACATTTATTTCTGAAACGCTGTGAATTGCTGGGCACGCTTCTAGTTCATCCCGAACGCAGTTGGCATTTCCACATGGCAAGAGGACAGCTTTCCACCAAAAGACGATTAGACCCAAGAAAGGATCCTTTGCCCAAGATACTGATGGAAGAACAGCTCAAAGTAGGACATTTTTATTATGATAAATCGTGTTTCTGTCGAAAAATGTTAGTGGCTTAGGACGCCATGTTTTTTGACGTAGCTTCGCTTGGCGCAAACTGTATTGAAAAGTAAGGATAATTTAAAAAATGTAATTCCGCGATTGTATTAAGAATTAAATTGTCTATCAATCCCTGTCCACCCTATATTTTCTAGTCACGTTTATGAGTATTTATGTATAAGAGTAGATCACTGTCTAATATGGCGCACGGACATTTTCTCACCAGCTGGGCTACATTTCACATTGTCTAACCATGATTTTGGTGGCTAAATATGCACATTTTCGATCAAACTCTATATGGATTGTGTAATATGATGTTACAGGAGTGTCATCTGAAGAATTCTGAGAAGGTTAGTGAAAAAAATTATATATTTTGGCGATGTTGACGTTATCGCTCACTTTGGCTAGAATCAATGCTGGGCTGCTATGTGCTATGTGCTATGCTAATATAACGATTTATTGTGTTTTCGCTGTAAGACACTTAGAAAATCTGAAATATTGTCTGTATTCACAGGATCTGTGTCTTTCGATTAGTGTATGCTGTGTATTTTTACGAAATGTTTGATGATTAGTAAGTAGGTAAACACGTTGCTCTATGTAGTTATTCTAGTCCATTTGTGACGGTGGGTGCAATTGTAACCTATGCCATCTACCTGAAATATGCACATTTTTCTAACAAAACCTATCCCATACCATAAATATGTTATCAGACTGTCATCTGATGAGTTTTTTTCTTGGTTAGGGGCTATAAATATCTTAGTTTAGCCGAATTGGTGATAGCTACTGGTGTTGGTGGACAAATAAAAGATGGTGGATTATGCTAATGTGTTTTTAGGTAATAGATTTACATCTTTACATATTGTGTCTTCCCTGTAAAACATTTTAAAAATCGGACATGTTGGCTGGATTCACAAGATCTGTGTCTTTCATTAGCTGTATTGGACTTTAATGTGTGAAAGTTAAATATTTAAAAAAAATATTTTTTTTGAATTTCGCGGCTCTGCCTTTTCAGTGGGGGTGGGGGGGGAGTGCTGCTAGCGGCACCCTCAGCCTAGACAGGTTAAAACAGAAATGTTTATCAGTTTACTCCAATTGGGGGATCGGTGGTAGGGTTTGCGGGGAATAATAATAAAGGTATATTCTTTAAAAAAGTATGTATGTCTATATAGGTATGTGTATGTATATATGTATGCATACGTGTATGGATATATATATTTACCCCAAAAAATATGGGGGATTGAAAATGATGCAGACAATTACATTGGAAGCAACATTCTTTCCGCAATATTAAGCTGATCCACCCCTTAAAAATTAAAAATAAAATAAAATAGAAAAAATAATCTGAGGTCGGCACTCAGAGCCCAATCAAGACCAAAATATATCCGCCATATTGTGCAGTCAACAGAAGTCAGAAATAACATTATAAATATTCACTTACCTCTGATGATCTTCATCAGAATGCACTCCCAGGAATCCCAGTTCCACAATAAATGTTTGATTTGTTCGGTAATGTCCATCATTTATGTCCAAATAGCTACTTTTGTTAGCACATTTGGTAAAAAAATCCAAAGTCACAAAGTGCATTCACTAAAAGCAGACGAAAGGTCAAAAAGTTCTGTAACAGTCAGTAGAAACATGTCAAACGATGTATTGAATCAATCTTTAGGATGTTTTTAACATAAATCTTCAATAATGTTCCAACCAGAGAAATCCTTGGAAATCCTTGGAAATCCTTGGATGGAACAGAGCTCGCTCTCGCATGGTCAGAGTATGTTCAGGTCATGGTATACCTTACTCAATCCCCTTGACATCTAGTGGAAGCCTTAGGAAGTGCAAAATGACCCATATGCCACTGTGTATTCGATAGGCGATGAGTTGAAAACTTACAAACCTCAGATTTCCCACTTCCTGGTTGGATTCTTTCTCAGGTTTTGAGTTCTGTTATCTTCTTGAGAATACAGGGGGTGCTGTTTCGCATTAGCATAATTGCCTCTACAGATTAAACTGCCTCTTTTTCAATTATTGCTGTTACTATATGCATATAACCATATAGCATTGGATAGAAAACAAGCTATGGTTTCTAAAACCGTTCCAATTGAGTCTCTGAGTCAAACACAGGTCATTTCACAGCACTTTCCCTGAGCCAGAAGAAAATTGCAAGATGTGTATGCTCGCTTCAAAGCTCTGCCTATATATGGTCACGCGACCTATGACCCGAATCACACTTCCTTCTTCTTCCTCTGGGTGTCTGGAAGACGTCAGAGGAGAAATGTTTTGTTTATCTTGTACTGACGTGAAATAAGACCTATTTCTTTAGCGTGACCGACAACTTCCGGTTTCTGAAATGCGCGTTTTCAGAGGTGGCATTGTATTTTGTTATGCTGACGTTACGGATGAAAACTATCTCCGTGTCGAAGTTTGTTTGATACATGTGACCATATCACCGTAATGTATGTTTTTTCAATATAGTTTAATCAGATTATTAGAATTTTTTCGGGAGTTTTGCCGTGTTCCGTTCTTTGAGTTTTTTAACTTTGGACATGGACCGTGCCAGTCGACCAGTACCCAGGCTAAATGAAGAGGGGAGGTTGCCATTGTGAATGGATTGAACGACTCATCAGGACTAAGGACACCTTGATCAACATTCTGATGAAAGACCAGCAATAGTAAGACCCAATTTACGATGGTATTTCATATATCTGTCGTGCATGTGAACTGGTCGGGCGCGTCCAGCCGGTTCTGGCTGGCCTCGTTATGCTAATTTAGCGATACATTTTGTTTTCGCTATAAAACATTTAAAAAATCTGAAATATTGTTTGGATTCACCAGATGTTGGGCTTTCAATGTCTGTACGCTGTGTATTTTTTCTGAAATGTTTTAAGACAAGTAATTAGTTATATAACGTTGGTCTCTGTAATTGTTCTAGCTGCATCAGCACTATATCAGATTGCAGCTGCAATGTAGAACTGTGATTTATACCTGAAAAATGCACATTTAAAAAAAAAAAACTATGCTATACCATAAATATGTTATCAGACTGTCATCTTATAAATTTGTTTGTTGGTTTGTGGCTATCAATATCTTAGTTTAGCCGAATTGGTGATAGCACCTGATGGAGTAAGAAACTGTTGGAGTAAGAAAATGGTGTCTTTTGCTAACGTGTTTAGCTAATAGATTTACATATTTTGTCTTCCCTGTAAAACATTTAAAAAATCTGAAATGGTGGTTTTATTCACAAGATCTGTGTCTTTCATTGGGTGTCTTGGACTTGTGATTTAATGATATTTAGATGCTACTATTTAATTGTGACGCTATGCTAGCGATGCTAATCAGTGTGTGGGGGGGGGGGGGTGCTCCCGGATCCGGGTTAGGTACTCTGTAGAGGTTATACTCACAGACATCATTCAAACAGTTTTAGAAACTTCAGAGTGTTTCCTATCCAATGCGAATTATAATATGCATATATTAGCAACTGGGACTGAGGAGCAGGCAGTTTACTCTGGGCACCTCTGGGCACCTTTTCATCCAAGCTACTCAATACTGCCTCTGCAGCCATAAGAAGTTCATCTCTGTCGCCGTGATGGATAGAGAAGCCCGGTGGCTGAACTGATTACGACAACATATCCCGAGAGAGCCATGTTTCCATGAAACAGAGGATGTTACAATCTCTGATGTCTCTCTGGAAAGCAAACTTTGCTCGAATTTTGTCTTCCTTGTTGTCAAGAGACTGGACATTGGCGTCTGCCCCTTCTGCGGCGCTGTTGTTTTGGGTTGGCTTCTGGGATTAGATCCATTGTCCTGGGTGGTTGTCCAAACAGAGGATTCGCTTCGGGTAAGTCATGTTCCTGGAATGTTGGTAATGTTGGTAAGTTGACGTCGTTCTTATATCCAATAGTTCTTCCCTGTTGTATGGGGTAACAATGTAAGAAATAATACATAAAAAAACAAAATACTGCATAGTTTCCTAAGGACTCGAAGCGAGGTGACCATATCTGTCGCCGCCATCTAGGATCCAACCAGAATATTTGGGGATTTTAGTGCACTAGTGATACGTCTGCCTTGTAATGAATCACGGATGACAGTCATGTCCCCTCTATAGATTACATTGGCTGTTCGTGTTTGCATTTTCTCATTTACCTAACATGGAACCCAAACCGGCTGCGCACGTGCGTCATCGTGCACTATCGTGCATACATTTATTTTGTCCCCCTACACCAAACGCGATCGCGACACGCAGGTTAAAATATCAAAACAAAATCTGAACCAATGACATTAATTTGGGGACAGGTCAAAAAGCATTAAACATGTATGGCAATTTAGCTAGTTAGCTTGCACTTGCTAGCTAATTTGTCCTATTTAGCTATCTTGCTGTTGCTAGCTAATTTGTCCTGGGATATAAACAGTGAGTTGTTATTTTACCTGAAATGCACAAGGTCCTCTATTCCGACAGTTAATCCACACATAAAACGGCCAACCGAATCGTTTCTAGTCATCTCTCCTCCTTCCAGGCTTTTTCATCTTTGAACTTACATGGTGATTGGCATCTACACTTTCATAGTATTACCACGACAACTGGCAAAACAGTTCATCTTTCAATCACCCACATGGGTATAACCAATGAGGAGATGGCACGTGGGTAACTGCTTCTATAAACCAATGAGGAGATGGGAGAGGCAGGACTTGCAGCGCGATCTGCGTCAGAAATAGGAATGACTTCTATTTTAGCCCTTGGCAACGCAGACGCTTGTTGGCGCGTGCGAGCAGTGTGGGTGCAATAATTGAATAACATGATTTCTAAATTTATTTTGCGACGCTCGCGCACGCGACGTGTCCGGTCTGATCAGCATGTAAGGAGTATTGATGTTTTGGTGTTAGATCCAACGTGTGTCTGGTGAACTGTGTAAGGCAACATATTAGTGATAACAAACAGACGCTATTTTTACAACAATGAATTTTTACAACCTTAATTTAACCAACCAGAGAAATGATGCATATTGCTCCAACATACATAATCTAAACGTGTTGGTGACGGAATGTGGTTATTTTAAGGTATTGTTTAGGTCTTAACATCAAGACATGGTTTTATCATTGAGTGTCATGTGACGCGTCAGTTCTAGGCCTAAGCCACTTTAAGAAAATTAGATTGGTTAAAGTCGTTCAACATGCTATGTCAATTCTATGTGCAGTACTTAAAAACCTGTTGCTTGTGTTAATAGCACTATATTTTATACAACAACCTATGTTCTACTTTACGTTGAATGTATAGACAATTTACTGTCATAATATTGCCGTGAATAGTGTTGCTGCCTGTCAAGTAAACAAAGGCCATACTATATCCTGTTGTGTGACTGCTAATGGGTATAATCCTGTTTTCATACTTAAGTAGAGTCTGTGACGCTCTAGTAAACACAGAGGCCATTGTTTTGAGATGCTTAGATTCTGCAGATAATCATATGAACAAGTAAGTGGGATGCTTCTCACGTGGCTTGGTTTGACAAGTCAGTCAAGCAGTCAAGTATGTCTTTGGAAAGCCATTAAATCCTTTTTTCTTTCGCGCTATAATTTGTTGTCCTTCTAAAATTTCTATATTCAGATAACAGTGCACCAGCCACATTAGAAAGCATGACAGTTTTGCACCACCCTCTCAGGTGCCATCTCTTGCAAAGTGCTTTTTTCATCATCACATAAGTGCCTCCCAAGTGCCAATAATGTGGTATTTCTGTCCAAATTACTTTTATCAAAAGACAGATTCAGAGTTTTTCTTCTGAATTAAGAACATAAGAAGAAACAGGGGCAGGCAGCACCACCCCAATATATTTTTCTTCCCAATTTGGTGGTATCCAATTGGTAGTTACAGTCTTGTCCCATCTCTGCAACTCCCGTATGGACTCGGGAAAAGTGAAGGTCGAGAGCCGTGCGTCCTCCCAAACACGACCCAGCCAAGCCACACTGCTTCTTGACGTAATGCCCGCTTAACCCGGAAGCCAGCCGCACCAATGTGTTGGAGGAAACACCGTACACCTGGCAACCGTGTCAGCGTGCATGCGCATGGCCTGCCACAGGAGTCGCTAGTGCACGATGGGACAAGGAAATCTCGGCCTGCCAAACCCTCTCCTAAAAAGAATGAAACCATCTGACTTCCAATGAAAATACATTCTGCTGGACTTTATCATGTGTCTGACAAGCACCAGGTGTCTTCAACCAAGCAGAGAGCTTTCGCTGAAAATCTGCGAGGGCTAATGAATTGCATATATAGTAGACCATGCTAAGGCTTACTTCAAAAATATGACTGAAACTTTTCATTGCACATTCTTGGCTTTGATAGTTGGACAGCTCTGAGCATGGCTGACTAATGTGGCGATGTAGAGAGGGCCGTTAGCTAACCCCATTCTATACGTCTTTAATTAGCGCTCTAGTTAATCTATTGCTCTATGGGCTTGTTAATTAGACTCACTCTTCCTAAGGCCGCCACGCAGCCAGGCAAAAGACTGGACCAGCATCTCTCAGTTAACTCAAAACCTCTTCAAACTCTTGACCGTCCTTGACCATCCTCAATTTACCTCCCGGCCTTCTGGACGTGTTCAACTGTGGGTGTCAGAAGAAGAAGACTGACATGATTCCTCCCATTGAACAGTGGCTAAAGGCTGAGGTGTCCGTTTTGATCGTGCTGGCTACAGCCCAAGCGCTCTTTTTATGATCCATAAGAAATGTTCCTTTCTCATTAGCACACCCCCATCTCACCGTTTTCTCACAATGACAGCCGTAATGACCTGGGCCAGACTAATGCATTTCGGGCCCCAGGGTCACCTTCCTCTAGGTATCCCCAACATTAATTGTGGTACTGTAGTTCAGTTGAGTTGACGTGTCAATGGTGAATAATTGGTCCTTATCCCTGACCTAGTGATGTACTGTACATTGCTTAATTTGCCGGTTCAGATTTTGCACAAGGGTAGTCAGGTGGCCTACATAACTCAACACATCAAACCTATCATCACATAGACCCACATTGCAGCGTAGTCAACACACATCACGTTCTCCCTCTGACAAAAGCCATAATGGGATGGGCTGACCAACACAGCTCTTAGGCCCTGTGACACACACATTTACAATGGCTTTCCCAGCAGACTTTGAACACATCACATCACATTTGCTGACATTTATAAATGCCTGTTTTGGCTTTGTCATTTAATACATTTAAAATAAGGCTGCAACGTAACAAAATATGGAAAAAGTCAAGGGGTCTGAATTTTTTCTGAATGCACTATATGTGTGTGTGAATTGTGTACAGTATGTGGATTAGTGTGTTTGCACAAACCATTGAGTAATCAGCTAATTTTCCCCCAAAGACAGCAGCATATTGTGCATTTAACAGCATTTAGTAAATATCAGCATTTTGTAAATATCAATGGGTGTGTTTTATAGTGTGTGTGTGTGTGTGTGTGTGTGTGTGTGTGTGCGTGTGCGTGTGCGTGTGCGTGTGTGCGTGTGCGTGTGTGTGTGTGTGTGTGTGCGTGCGTGCGTGCGTGCGATGTTCAAAACTCTTCCCACCTCCCTTCTACCCTGGAGAGGAGCGGGGCCACCCGCCTCTTGCAATCATTAGTCTCTTTCAAACCAAACCAGCACAGAACCCTAGAGATGTTTTACTAGTGAGTGTTGTGGTACATGGCAGCCAAACTGTAAACCTTTAATGTGTATATATTGTTTGTATTTACCCTGTATTTGAACTATTTGTACTGTGTGACTTAGAGTGCTAATTGAAGTTTATATTCAAAGCCCATTTTTGTTGCCATATACACTGCTATTTGTGTAGCACTTAGCAGGGACACAACTTTCACTGGGGATGGGGGGGGGGGGGGGGGGACATATGAGGTGGCTATTCTTATTATCTAACAGCAGTTGTTTGTATGGAAATGTTTTGTAGCCTTTGTTTTGTCACGTTTCAGAAGTAAATGTACTTGGCAAGCTTTTTCCAGTTGATGTACCGTTAGAGAGAGAGAGCTGGCCAGAAGTTGGCTTACATTAGCTATTACTTTTGCCTCAATCAAACTAGATCTGAATCAAACGATGAAACCATCAGCCAAACGATTTAAAATTTATATTCTGATGTTTTTTTCAGTGCAATGTGAGTTGTATTAGTCAGTATGTCAATGTAACGTTATTGATCTGTAAATTTCCCAAGCTAATTCCCAACCTTTCACACTGACACAGTAATAATTAGATCTAATGTTACAGGCTTCACTGCCATGGTGCACAGTAGAGGTCTACAGCATAAAAAACTAATTAAAAAAGCAATGAGGCTGACACAACAGGTCAGAACATTTAGCTTAAAATGTTGATACTCTTAGGCTATTTATTAACATTTAGGCTATTTCTTAACACTGCTGCGCACATGGCAGTAGGCTATAAGCTTGAATGTTCCATTAGTGGGAAAAAACATTCTCAAAAGTGACCGCAAATGCGATTATGCATGTAATGCTTTTATTACAAAGGTGCATTTTTATGGTGAAAATGATCATCCCCAAACTTGAAACTCACACGCTGCTTATGTATGCCAGCTAGACTCTATATCAGTTTTTTATTTAACTATACAAGTCAGTTAAGAACAAATGCTTAACTACAATGACTGCCTACCCCAGCCAAACCCAGACGACATTGGGCCAATTGGGCGCCAACCTATGGGACACCCAATCACAGCCAGATGTGATACAGCCTGGACTCAAACCAGGGACTGCAGTGTCACATCTTGCACTGAAATGCAGTGCCTTAGACCGCTGATTAATGTGCTTAATTTTAAGAAGTTACTTGGCCACTTTAGTTGTGATACAAACCTTATCAAAACATATAGGCCTATGGGCTATGCTACATGAGGTGTGTGACTATGAATTGAAAAGGTCGCCAAAAAAGCTTGCATTTCTTGCCTTACTGCACACAAGCTGGGCATCAAGTGATGATATATCATTCACAAGTGATAGGCTAATATTGCCACCCGTCAGATTATTCTTGATTTAATATTGTCTTTACATATACTAAATAATATATGTGTGAAATTAGTTTTGATTTGGAATGGACCTTTATCATGCACCTGTCAGAATAGGGGCAGGGGAAAAAATACATGTCATCTATGCGCTAAAATAGCTTTCCTGTGGTTCATTTTCATGCCAGCCAGGTAGGCTATACTCCTGTTGTACAGAGAATAAATGTGCTTAATATTAGGAAAGTTGACATATAAATATAGTAGGCCCAGCCTATAGAAAGCTGATGGAGAACTCCTCTTTTTAATAGAGTCCATCACTCTGTTTTCTCACGTAATTGCATAGCCTATAGAAATGTTGCGCAACATGAGATCATGGGCTCTCATGAAGTGAAGATTAGATTTTTGATCACTTTTGCATTGATGTCAGAGTGATTAGAGGGACAACAGAGTGCTGAGTACCAGGCAGTTAGCAAGTTTGGTAGGCTACTAATGACCATCAGCAGCATCAGAGCTTGGAGAAGCCTAATTACCGTGACTAAATGGTCACGTGGAATTTGACTGCCATCATGACGTGTGACTACTGGTATGGCATTCATACGGTCACCATAACAGTCCGAGGCCTAATTCCTTTAAGCAGTCTTCATAATTTGGCTTAAGGCTAACAGCAAGAGGGTTTTGTGTTGGACCCTATTTCTTCCTATTCAAGAAATATGAGGTAGACCTACCTGTTAGACAGACAAAATGATAGTCTACTATCCATAGATTTTGTCAGCTAGTTCCTTCAGTCACCATGCACTCCTTACATATCTGTGTCAGTGAAGGGATTGGTGTGTTAAGTTAAAACCGGTGCTCAAATTCCAAAACCCTACTCAATAAATTGGATGCAGTCTATCACAGTGCCATCCGTTTTGTCACCAAAGCCCCATATACTACCCACCACTGCGACCTGTACGCTCTCGTTGGCTGGCCCTCGCTTCACACTCGTCGCCAAACCCACTGGCTCCAGGTCATCTACAAGACCCTGCTAGGTAAAGTCCCCCCTTATCTCAGCTCGCTGGTCACCATAGCAAAGCCCACCCGTAGCACGCGCTCCAGCAGGTATATCTCTCTGGTCACCCCCAAAACCAATTCTTCCTTTGGCCGCCTCTCTTTCCAGTTCTCTGCTGCCAATGACTGGAACGAACTACAAAAATCTCTGACACTGGAAACACTTATCTCCCTCACTAGCTTTAAGCACCAGCTTTCAGAGCAGCTCATAGATTACTGCACCTGTACATAGCTCATCTATAATTTAGCCCAAACAACTACCTCTTTACCTACTGTATTTATTTATTTTGCTCCTTTGCACCCCATTATTTCTATCTCTACTTTGCACCTTCTTCCACTGCAAACCAACCATTCCAGTGTTTTTTTTTACTTGCTATATTGTATTTACTTCGCCACCATGGCCTTTTTATATTTTTATTTATTTATATATATATTTTGTTTGCCTTCACCTCCCTTATCTCACCTCACTTGCTCATATTGTATATAGACTTATTTTTCACTCTATTATTGACTGTATGTTTGTTTTACTCCATGTGTAACTATGTGTTGTTGTATGTGTCGAACTGCTTTGCTTTATCTTGGCCAGGTCGCAATTGTAAATGAGAACGTGTTCTCAATTTGCCTACCTGGTTAAATAAAGGTGAAATAAAATAAATAAATAAAAAAATTGAGGGGGTATATGAGAGTATTGTTGCTTTTGTTAAAGGAAATTTCTGAAAGCAAAGGCCTACCCTTTGTTAGCTGAAAGAATAAATGGACCTGATTATGTAAAGTGATCAATAATACTTTATGCCTTAAACAATTTGTACAATGCCTGGGGAAGATGTGACTCCGATGTACAGTATATGGTATATCTTTAGTTTGTCTCTTTGACATTCAAAGGCTGAGCTACAACCTTCTATAAAACATTTACTTTGCTTGGGAAGTAGGCTAATGTGTGATTTGTCACTACTTAAGGCGTCCGATGGCACCTTAATTGGAGAGGACAGGCTTCCATGTGTTTGATACCATTCCATTTACTCCACTCCAGACATTATTATGAGCCGTCGTCGCCTCAGCAGCCTTCTGTGGTCACTGTCAATTGACGTTCAACATTTTAACAGGCTATTAAACAACATACAGTACTAACTCTAAATCAGTCAGGAGCAAGCCAGGTATCCTAAGCCAGCTATTCGAACAAAAATATATACTTTAGACTATATTAGTATTATTTGAAGGCAATAGCCTGCTATTTAGGAAATACATTGTGAAGCATTTGTGACACGCTACAGGCTGGCAGGAGCGCTCAGCATTTCAACAACACATCAACATGCTATAAGTTTCGCATTTAGGCGGTATAATATTACATTTAAAAAAGTACTACTTAGAATTAAATAATAATGAAATTTAAAAAAATACCTTATTAGGTTATACTGTCATTTGGCCATTCTTTGGTTGAGGATCATGCGGTGAGCTATGCATGCCTAGTTTGTTAATTTAGCCCAGCAGATGCTCTTATATTCCCATGCCCTAATCACAGTCAACACAAATACATTTTTTAACAACAATATCATGGAATAAAATATAACAAATTAGAAAATGACAGTTTTCAGTTCAAATGGAGTTCAAATGAATGATTATGTGGCTGCAGTGTTAAAAAACAAATGGCTTTTTCTCGAATTCATTGATGAATTTAGCATTTTACAGTTGAAAGACAACTTTAGCACGAAGACTATCCTCTTTTTTAACGACAGCCTGTATAGAGGTCAACACATCTCTGGTGCTGCAGCATGTGCTCATGTGTTGTCATGCTCTTTTGTGGTATTACATTTTGTTTTGCTTTTCTCCAGTCATGTAAAATGTGTTTATAAAAGATACTTTTATTATAATGGAGATCTTTTCAGCCCTACCCTTGTCCGTGGTGGTCTGCGAATCCACAACCTTCTGGCTACTTTGCCATGTAATGCTTACAAAACAAAGAAGAGTTTTAAAAAAAGCATGTCTAAGGCTCTGGTCTATCCTAGGAGTGAGGGTAAACGGTGGACATGTTCTCTGCCACATTATGTTTTAATTATTATTCTGGGTATAGGGGATGGTCACTTGTTTCTTTTTAAGTGTTCAGGGAGGATCGGGTAAAAATATATTTTACTGAAGGGAGGTCCATGCATTTTCATTTCAGAGAGGTCCGATTTTTTCCAGGTATCTCTCATTATGAATAACGTACAGTCCCTTTGTACAGTGCTAATTGAAGGCTATATTCAAAGCCCATTTTTGTTGTCGTAAAGACTGCTATTTGTGTAGCACTTAATACCTCAGTATTAAAATATATAAAGTCAG
The DNA here is from genome assembly GCF_029448725.1 of Salvelinus fontinalis. Lineage (NCBI taxonomy): Eukaryota > Metazoa > Chordata > Actinopteri > Salmoniformes > Salmonidae > Salvelinus > Salvelinus fontinalis. The sequence continues at coordinate 59,884,772 of NC_074665.1, read as the reverse complement.
TATAAATACATTTACCTTTATTGCGCCTGTGCAACTGCTTTATAATATCTTGGTCTTATTTTTGTTTGTACCTTAGTTAAAGCATATTAAAGATGTTTCCCGAAAACCATCAATGAAGCCATGAAGACCAAAGACAAACCTGTTTTAATAAATTGGTCAAAGGCTACCATCTCCATGTGTTCTTGCAGAAGTACCCATTGTGTCGCCTCCTACTCATACTTGAAGCAATTCTTCATGTAGTACAGTGCCTTCAGAAATTATTCACACCCTTTTACTTTTTCCACATTTTGTTGTGTTACAGCCTGAATTTAAAATGGATTACATCTAGATTTTACAATACCCCATAATGTCAAAGAGGAATTATGTTATTAGATATTTTTTACAAATTAATACAAATGAAAAGCTGAAATGTCTTGAGTCAGTAAGTATTCAGCCCCTTTGTCATGGCAAGCCTAAATAAGTTCAGGAATAAAAATCTGTTTAACAAGTCAGATAATAAATTGCATGGACTAACTCTGGGTGCAATAATGGTGTTTAACATGATTTTTGAATAACTACCCAATCTCTGTATCCCACGGCCCATAGCTCATGGTAGAGGGAGAGAGAGAGAGAGAAAGAAAGAGTGTAGGTATCTCACCACAGCATGTCGGGAACATAAAGAGAAAGGACAATGAATCTAAGACCTTTTAATAAGCATCTGAGTTGTTTGGATTCAAAATCTGAGTTGTTGACCAATGGTATTGCTGTAAAGTTAACATCCAATCAGATATCCGCCCTACATGATGTAACCTCTGCTTCTCAGAGGTAAGACAATGGGGTTGGCAAGATCAAAACAGAGAATGCTGAATTCCTAAGACAACACAGAGGAAATTCTTGTATACTGTTTATAAGAAGAGTCACTACGGGGGCTGCCCTACACAGGCGTCCTTCATAACTCAGTTGACGGAGAGGAAGAAAGCCACTCAGGGATTTCACCATGAGGCCAATGGTGATTATAAACCAAGTATAATGGCTGTGATAGGAGAAAACTGAGGATGGATCAACAACATTGTAGGTACTCCACAATACTAACCTAAATCACAGATAGAAAATAAGGAAGCATGTACAGAATAAAATAATCCAAAACATGCATTCTGTTTGCGATAAGGCACTAAAGTAATACTGCAAAAAATGTGGCGAAGAAATGAACTTTTTGTCCTGAATACAAAGCGTTATGTTTGGGGCAAATCCAATACATTCCTGAGTACCACTCTTCATATTTTCAAACATGGGGGTGGCTGCATCATGTTAAGGGTATGCTTGTCATCAGCAAGAATTAGGGAGTTTTTTAGGATGAAAAGAAAAGGAATAGACCTAAGCATGGGAAAAGGAAAACCTGGTTCAGTCTGCTTTCCAACAGACACTGGGAGACAAATCCACCTTTCAGCAGGACAATAACCTAAAACGCAAGGCCAATTATATATTGGAGTTACTTACCAAGACGGCATTACAATTTACATTTTTGTCATTTAGCAGACATGCTTATCCAGACTGACTTACAGTTAGTGCATTGATCTTAAGATGTCTAGGTATCTCATATCATAGTATATTTTTCCTGAGTTGCCTAGTTACAGTTTTGATTTAAATTGGCTTAGAAATCTATGGCAATACTTTAAAATGGCTCTCTAGCAATGATCAACAACCAACTTGACAAAGGTTGAAGAATTTAAAAAAGAATAAAGTTTGCAAAAATATTAACGCAACATGCAAAAATGTCAAAGATTTTACTGAGTTAGGGTTCATATAAGGAAATCATTCATTCAAAATGAATTAATTAGGCCCTAATCTATGGATTTCACATGACTGGGCAGGGGTGCAGCCATAAGTGGGCGTTGGAGGGCATAAGCCCACCCACTGGTGTCACGTATGCTCCAGGTCACCAGGCTGCTCGTTAGGGAGCACACCTGTCACCTGCGTTACGCGTATAATGAATCACCTGGACTCCATCACCTACTTGATTACCTACCCTTTACATGTCACTCCCTTTGGTTTCTTCCCAGTCGTCATTGTTGCTGTTTCATGGCGGTGCGTTGTTTGTGTTTCTTGTATTGTTAATTTATTCATTAAATGCATTTACTCCCTGAACTTGCTTCCCAACTCTCAGCGTACATCGTTACAGAATGACGACTCAACAAAGGGAAGCATCAGGGAGTGTTTTTTTTGTTGTGTTCGGGTGATGTCGGGTCGTGGGGTTGGAGCCGGAGCCGGAGCTATCTGGGAGGCCTCAGCCGGTTTGTAGGCTCCCATTCCTCAGCCGGTTTGTAGGCTCCCATTCCTCAGCAGGTTTGATAGGCTCCCATTCCTCAGCCGGTTTGTAGGCTCCCATTCCTCAGCCGGTTTGTAGGCTCCCATTCCTCAGCAGGTTTGATAGGCTCCCATTCCTCACCCGGTTTGTAGGCTCCCATTCCTCAGCCGGTTTGTAGGCTCCCATTCCTCAGCCGGTTTGTAGGCTCCCATTCCTCAGCAGGTTTGATAGGCTCCCATTCCTCAGCCGGTTTGTAGGCTCCCATTCCTCAGCAGGTTTGTAGGCTCCCATTCCTCAGCAGGTTTGTAGGCTCCCATTCCTCAGCCGGTTTGATAGGCTCCCATTCCTCAGCAGGTTTGTAGGCTCCCATTCCTCAGCAGGTTTGTAGGCTCCCATTCCTCAGCAGGTTTGCAGGCTCCCATTCCTCAGCAGGTTTGTAGGCTCCCATTCCTCAGCCGGTTTGTAGGCTCCCATTCCTCAGCAGGTTTGTAGGCTCCCATTCCTCAGCAGGTTTGTAGGCTCCCATTCCTCAGCAGGTTTGTAGGCTCCCATTCCTCAGCGGGTTTGATAGGCTCCCATTCCTCAGCAGGTTTGTAGGCTCCCATTCCTCAGCAGGTTTGTAGGCTCCCATTCCTCAGCAGGTTTGTAGGCTCCCATTCCTCAGCGGGTTTGATAGGCTCCCATTCCTCAGTAGGTTTGTAGGCTCCCATTCCTCAGCGGGTTTGATAGGCTCCCATGCCTAAGCTGGCTGAACAGGTTCCAGTCCCTCAACCGAGGCAACCGGGCAGGTCTCAGCCGGGTCATCAGGCTCTCACTCCTCAGCCGGTTCATCAGGTTTCTGCGCCTCAGTGGAGGGGACCGGTCCGCTCCGGATCCCGGGGATCGTCCCTGTGGTTGGCTTCCTGCGGCTAGAGCCGAACGCTCCGGGGAGGGGGTACTGTCATGTATGCGCTCTCTCCGGCGCTCTAGGTTGTCATGCTCCCGCGCCTCAGCCGGATCGACAGGTTCCTGCGCCTTAGCAGAGGTGACCGGTCCGCTCCTGATCCCCGGGATGGTCATCTTGGTCGGCGTCCTGCGGCTGGAGTCTCGCATCGGGGAGGGGGTACTGTCACGTGTGCTCCCTCTCCGGCCTCTAAGTCACAAGGCTGCTCATTAGGGTGCACACCTGTCACCAGCGTTACGCGCATAATGACTCACCTGGACTCCATCACCTCTTTGATTACCTACCCTTTATATGTCACTCCCTTTGGTTTCCTCCCTTGTCGTTATTGTTGCTGTTTCATGGCAGTGCGTTGTTGTGTTTCTTGTTTTGTTCATTTATTTATTAAATGTATTCACTCCCTGAACTTGCTTCCCGACTCTCAATGTACATCGTTACAACTGGGGAGCCAGGCCCAGCCAAACAGGATGAGTTTTTCATCACAAAAAGGCTTTATTACAGAAAGAAATACTCATCAGCTTTGCAAACTCAGAAAAAAAGAAACGTCTCTTTTTCAGGATACTGTCTACAAAAGATAATTAGTACAAATCTAAATAACTTCACAGATCGTCATTGTAAAGGGTTTAAACACTGTTTCCCATGCTTGTTCAATGAACCATAAACAATTAATGAACATGCACCTGTGGAACAGTCGTTAAGACACTAACAGCTTACAGACGATAGGCAATTAAAGTCCCAGTTATGAAAACTTAGATCTTTCTAACTTAGACCTTTCTTAGACCTCACTAACAGCTTACTGACTTTGAAAAACACCAAAAGAAAGAGGACGAGGGTCCCTGCTCATCTGTGCGAACTTGGCTTAGGCATTCTGCAAGGAAGCATGAGGACTGCAGGATGTGGCCAGGGCAATAAATTGCAATGTCCATACTGTGAGACGCGTAAGACAGCGGGAGACAGGACGGACAGCTATTCGTCCTCGCAGTGGATCGGTACATCCACATGATCAGTACATCCGAACATCACACCTGCGGGACAAGTACAGAATGGCAACAACAACGGCCCGAGATACACCAGGAACGCACAATCCCTCCATTAGTGCTCAGACTGTCCGCAATCGGCTGAGAGAGGCTGGACTGAGGGCTTGTAGGCCTGTTGTAAGGCAGGTCCTCACCAGACATCACCGGCAACAATGTCGCCTATGGGCACAAACCCACCGTTGATGGACCAGACAGGACTCGCAAAAAGTGTTCTCCACTGACGAGTCGTGGTTTAGTCTCACCAGGGGTGATGGTCGGATTCGCATTTATCGTCAAAGGAATGAGCATTACACCGAGGCCTGTACTCTGGAGCGGGATCGATTTGGAGGTGGAGGGTCCATCATGGTCTGGGGCGGTGTGTCACAGCATCATCGGACTGAGCTTGTTGTCATTGCAGGCAATCTCAACGCTGTGCGTTACAGGGAAGACATCCTCCTCCCTCATGTGGTACCCTTCCTGCAGGCTCATCCTGACATGACCCTCCAGCATGACAATGCTGCCAGCCATACTGCTCGTTCTGTGCGTGATTTCCTGCAAGACAGGAATGTCAGTGTTCTGCCACGGCCAGCGAAGAGCCCAGATCTCAATCCCATTGAGCATGTCTGGGACCTGTTGGATCGGAGGGTGAGGGCTAGGGCCATTCCCCCCAGAAATGTCCGGGAACTCGCAGGTGTCTTTGTGGAAGAGTGGGGTAACATCTTGCAGCAAGAACTGGCAAATCTGGTGCAGTCCATGAGGAGGAGACGCACTGAAGTACTTAATGCAGCTGGTGGCCACACCAGATACTGACTGTTACTTTTGATTTTGAACCCCCCTTTGTTCAGCGACACATTATCCCATGTCTGTTGGTCACATGTCTGTGGAACTTGTTCAGTTTATGTCTCAGTTGTTGAATCTTGTTATGTTTATACAAATATTTACACATGTTAAGCTTGCTGAAAATGAATGCAATTGATAGTGAGAGGATGTTTCTTTTTTTGCTGAGTTTATATCTAACCTATCAAATGAATATTCTTTGCTCACTCAAATAGGATTCCCTCAAGATTGCTCTGATGTCCAAAATAGTAAATATCTACATTTTATGTCAGGAAACTTTAACGTTGTATATACACTTCATTGCCAAAAGTATGTGGTCACCTGCTCGTCGAACATCTCATTCCAAAATCATGGGCTTTAATATGGAGTTGGTCCCCCCTTTGCTGCTCTAACAGCCTCCACTCTTCTGGGAAGGCTTTCCACTAGAAGTTGGAGCATTGCTGCAGGGACTTGCTTCCATTCAGCCACAAGAACATCAGTGAGGTCAGGCACTGATGTTGGGCGATTAGCCTGGCTCGCCTTTCGGCGTTTCAATTCATCCCAAAGGTGTTTCGATGGGGTTGAGGTCTGGGCTCTGTGCAGGCCAGTCAAGTTCTTCCACACTGATCTCGACAAACCATTTCTGTATGGACCTCGCTTTGTGCACGGGGGCATTATCATAAAGGGCCTTCCCCTTTGATGCATGCTCATCAACAGCATCATCCCTAGACCCACTTCAATTTGCATACCGCCCCAACGAATCCACAGATGACGCAATCTCAATCGCACTCCACACCTTCCTTTCCCACCTGGACAAAAGGAACACCTATGTGAGAATGCTGTTCATTGACTACAGCTCAGCGTTCAACACCATAATGCCCACAAAGCTCATCACTAAGCTAAGGACCCTGGAACTAAACACCTCCCTCTGCAACTAGATCCTGGATTTCCTGACGGGCCACCCCCAGGTGGTAATGGTAGGCAACAATACGTCTGCCACGCTGATCCTCAACACTGGACCCCTCAGGGGTGCATGCTTAGTCCCCTCCTGTACTCCCTGTTCACCCACGACTGCATGGCCAAATACGACTACAACACCATCATTAAGTTTGTTGACGACACAACACCGACAACGATGAGACAGCCTATAGGGAAGAGGTTAGAGACCTGGTAGTGTTGTGCCAGGATAACAACCTCTCCTTCAATGTGAGCAAGACAAAGGAGCTGATTGTGGACTACAGGAAAAGCCGGTCCGAACAGGCCCCCATTAACATTGACGGGGCTGTAGTGGAGAGTGCTACTCACTGTTAATTATGCATGCATAGTCACTTTACCCCTACCTACATGTACAAATGACCTCGACTAACGTGTACCCTCGCACATTGACTCAGTACCGGTACCCCCTGTATATAGCCTCATTATTGTTATTTTATTGTGTTATTTTTTATTAGTTTAATATTCTTTCTTGAACTGCATTGTTGGTTAAGGGCTTGTAAGTAAGTATTTCACAGTACACCTGTTGTATTCGGCGCATGTGACAAAATAAAGTTTGATCTGATCTTCAATATTTTATTTATTTATTTTATTTTACCGTTATTTTACCAGGTAAGTTGACTGAGAACACATTCTCATTTGCAGCAACGACCTGGGGAATAGTTACAGGGGAGAGGAGGGGGATGAATGAGCCAATTGTAAACTGGGGATTATTAGGTGACCATGATGGTTTGAGGGCCAGATTGGGAATTTAGCCAGGACACCGGGGTTAACACCCCTACTCTTAATATATACCCATTGTTCCTCTTTAATCCATTTAACTATATGTCACAAGTAAAAGCCTTGGGTGGCGAGTTGATACAATTCCACGTCTGGTAGGTTAAAACCACCTGCAGACTTAGGAAGATTGTTTTGTTTTTTTCTACATTAATTCAATATATCCTGAGATTTTTGAGTATTCTGAAAATAGTTTTAGCAAGGAAGGGATTGAGTTCTCAATATTGGTCAGGTATATCAGGAGATCATCTGCAAATAAATGTAGATTATATTCCTGTTAACCAATAATGATACCTGTTACATTTGGGGGGCCCTAGTGAGATTTGGTTCGGGCCCCCCCACACCCACCCACTTCGTGGGAAAAATATTTTAGTGGCCCCACTCTTGACAACAGAGATAAAAATAAAGTATGCCATGGGGTCTAGTGAAAATGTGAAAATTCTGTTTTAAATCAAGTTTTCTGCAGTTATACACATTTTGCTATGGAGCAGAGAGAACATTTCACAATTTTATTACACATTTCATGCAATTCCACTCTTTTTGCCTTGGGGCAGAGATAAATTGTTTCCGTTTTAAAACAAATTTCCTTTGATTTTAAAGCAAAGTCAATTCTTGAATAGGATGTACTCTTATTTATCAGGATGCCTACAGCTCTGCTATTACTACAGTAGGTTTCACCAAAGGTCTCTCCAACCCAGATTTTCTTTAAATATTACATTTATCCTATTTTGAAATGTAACTCTTGTAGGAAAACCACATACACTGACAATCTCTTTAAGTGTTCAAAAACCACATGCTTTTTTCCCGTCATGGAGCCTGTGTACATTTCATGCAATAAGTTGGATTTTGTTGGTCTTTACTTGTATAAAATTAAAGTTAACTTTGTCTGTTCCATCTATCATTGAAGAACTAGATAAAACATTTTAGCAAGCATGTCATATGAGGGCGGTGGGCATTTCATGGACTGGAAGAGTCATAGAATGAATACAGTACATTATTACTGTATACAGTGGCCACATCTCAAATTATATCTAACCTATATGTAAACAGAGTGGCTGACTTGTCCCTGACCTTTTATTCCAAGCGCTGAAGGTCCCGACGCTTCTGCACATGTGCGGATCACATTCTGCGCATGTGTTTATTCTCGACTTTATGCACAGTCTCTGCTCTACTCCTAGAGAACAGGCTACGCTGGCGAATGGTGCTCATTTAATAACGTTTGATCAATGCTGAATCAATGTCTAGGTGATCACATAGTTTTCTACGTAATAGAACCCAATATAATAGCATAGTACAAAGTTACTGTAAGACAGAAAACACCACTACTCATGTTGCCAAAACTCAACAGCATGCAACACTAGGCAAAATACACAGGCAGGCTTTTCACCTGTAAAACTAGAAGAATTATCATTCACAACTGACAGGGAGAAATGTGAAGGGAAGGAGACCACAAATGTGTGCGTGAAGGTAAAGAAACACATGCGCAGAAGCTTCAGGACCTTTAGTGCTGGGAAAGAAAGATCCAGAAAAGTTGGATTCACACCCACTGCCATATATACATTGTCCTGGATATCAAAACAGTACTATGATCATCATAACAATGTCACGCCCTGGCCTTAGTATTATTTGTTTTCTTTATTATTTTAGTTAGGTCAGGGTGTGACATGGGAAATGTTTGTGTTTTGTCGGTTTTGGGTGGTTATATGGTAAAGGGGGTGTTGGGTGTAGTGTATGGGTTTGTGTTGAGTGTATGTATCTAGCTGTGTCTATGGGTGTGTAGTTTTCTAGGAAAGTCTATGGTTGCTTGAATGGGTTCTCAATTAGAGACAGCTGGTTTCGGTTGTCTCTAATTGGGAACCATATTTAAGGCTGCCATAGGCTTTAGCTGTTTGTGGGTCATTGTATATGTATATGTCGACGTAAGTAGTTTGTGTGTGCACTTGCGTTTGAAGTTTCACGATCGTTTGTTGTTTTTTGTTAGTGTTGTTTAAGTGTTTCGTGATCATCTTCGTCATTATAAATAAAGAAGATGTATTCAAGTCATGTTGCGCCTTGGTCCTCTCATTCATGTCAACACGATCGTGACAAACAACACCTTTTCCAACCCCAAGGTTCACTTATGTGCTTGACCCTTCTGTCACTGTTGATTGATTAGTCTATCAGAGCTTGGTGTTTAGTCCACTGAAATACAATTAAGAAAGAGAAAAATATTATGAGAAATTCTGAAATACAGAATGAGAGAACATTTAAACAATTTAAGAAGTAGCAGCCTAAGGGTGAAAATGTGAAGATGCCAAGCTATATCAAAATAAAACACATGCTGCTTTTCATACACTGTGACGTGGTAATGTATATGATAATGTTAGGTATTATCAACAGTAAAAAACTCTGAAACGTTTAACGACAACATACTGTAAATTATTGTGCATTGTGGGAAAATTGTTGTATTTCAAATGGTACTGTAATTCCACCCCACAGAATACAAAGTCGTACCATATCTTTGGAGCGCCAACAACCTTTTGAATTGAATTTATTTTGGGTAACAGACATATACAACAAAGGGAACAATGTGGACCCAGAGGAAATCACTTGAAAGTATTAATTAAAATGTTTGTTTTCAAAGTGGTCCTCGATGGTTACCACTAGTAGGTGCATGGTATTGTTGTTAATGGCTATAGTTGTTGCACCTTTTAGTGAGAATACTGTACCAATTGAACTCCTATGTGGTTATAGTGCCCTATCAATTTAAAATGTATAGGGGATAGATTAGAGTGGCAGACAGTCTTAAACCTTAAATGGTTGAGCATTTTCCCTTGTCCTTTTGGTCTGTTTTGCCCTGTAGCCGCTGCCATTTTGGAAGACTTGTTAAGACCTCTTGAAGTGCAAGTGATATAAAACACCAAATCTGCATTAATATGCTGTAATGGATAAACAATTCATCAAGCAGCCAACCTGCTTGCACCAAACTCTTGTAATTACAGTAAAATACTGTGAAATACAAACCCATACCCTAAATACATGTAATTCATTCATCCTTTAATTCATCATGACATTATATGAATGTCCTGTGCAACCTATCTTAAACATTTTATGAATGTCATCACAACTGAGCATATTTTGTGTTTTGGGAACCTATCTCTTGTAATGTACCCCACACTGTTCCCACAACCTAACTAAATGTTCTGGGAACCTTTAAAGAACTCAGAAAGGCTGTTCTGTCAACATTCTTGAAACATAAAAGGAATGTTTATGCACCCTGATACAAACATTATCTGAATATCAGCATCTCATATCATTTACAAAATATCTTCCAATAGTCTACTCAGCAAACTGGATGCAGTCTATCACAGTGCCATCCGTTTGTCACCAAAGCCCCTTATACCACCCACCACTGCGACCTGTATGCTCTAGCCGGCTGGCCCTCGCTACTTATTATTCGCCAGACACACTGGCTCCAGGTCATCTACAAGTCTATGCTAGGTAAAGCTCCGCCTTATCTCAGTTCACTGGTCACGATAGCAACACCCACCCGTAGCACGCGCACCAGCAGGTATATCTCACTGGTCATCCCCAAAGCCAACACCTCCTTTGGCCGCCTTCCAGTTCTCTGGAAAAATCGCTGAAGCTGGAGACTTATATTTCCCTCACTAACTTTAAACATCAGATATCTGAGCAGCAAACCGATCGCTGCAGCTGTACATAGCCCATCTGTAAATACCCCACCCAAACTACCTAACTCATCCCCATATTGTTTTTATTTACTTTTCTGCTCTTTTGCACACCAGTATTTCTACTTGCACATCACCATCTGCTCATCTATCACTCCAGTGTTAATTTGTTCAATTGTAATTACTTCGGTACTATGGCCTATTTATTGCCTTACCTCCTCACGCCATTTGCACACACTGTATATAGACTTTCTTTTTTTCTATTGTGTTATTGACTCTACGCTTGTTTATTCCATGTGTAACTCTGTGTTGTTGTTTATGTCACACTGCTTTGCTCTATCTTGGCCAGGTGGCAGTTGTAAATGAGAACTTGTTCTCAACTAGCCTACCTGGTTAACTAAAGGTGAAATAAAAAACAATACAAAATAAACAACTGGACAGTTGCAGTGTTTGTTCCCACCAGACTGTTCCCACAACCTAATGAAACATTCTGGGAAGCTTTAAAGAACAGACATGATGTGTTCTGGGAACGTTTTTGTAACATCAGGCAAATGTTTTATAAAAACTTTCCATATTCATCCATAGGTCTGGAGAGTTTTTGTGTTACTGGAACTTTAACAGCACCAATTTTGTTTTGAAAGAAAAATATTACTGGTACATTGTGTTATTACATTACCTGGAAACCTAATGAGAACTTTCGGGTGGATACTTTTTTTTTTATGAGATAAAAATACGTGTTGTTATCATAAGCATTATTTGAATGTTTTTGGGATGTTATCACCCTAATGTTAGATAAAATCCTAACTAGAATTTATTAGGAACCTTAATGTTCTGGGAATGTTCCTGATTTGCTTGGATGGCGTCAGCGACTGAATAGCTATGACAGCACGCTTTACGCACCAGCAAAACCATCCATTTGAGTGACCGTTTTAAGTATGTTTGTCTATACATTTGAGGGTCAAATACCATAACAATGTAGACGAGAGACCTATTCCAAACTACTTTGCCATCGAAAAAATGTATGAGTGACCCTGTGCTATTTAAATCTCTGAGGTCTCACAGTTGATAACAGGTCAAAAGAGCGCAGAGTTGAGTTACCAACATGACAAGACTCACCACATCACAAGCAACCCATTAGATCAGCATCAATATATTATGGTAGCCTACGTTATTCCAAAAATAAGGAAACTCGTGTTGGCCTATGATGTAGAAGGCTACATTATAATTACAATTTTTATTGAAATGTAGACCTAATTACAATGCATACAACGTTACAACAAGTATTTACAGTTGCGCAATGGGAGGGTCTTGGTGTTGATAGGCGGGTTGGCAGCGGGCTGCATCGCTAGTCTCGTTTCCCTCCGCTATTTCTAAATTCAATCTGAATAGGACAATATCCAAGCGGGAGAGCTGTGGGAAAGAGCCTACCCGGGAGTTTGTCCGCCTCCACCGAAGCAGCCCGAGTTCGAAACTCAGGTTGGACTAGGTCTCGGTCTGTCTGTGCGCGGAGCTCTGTGGCCAGAGAGAGAGAGAGAGAGAGAGAGAGGGAGAATGAGGAAGAACTCTCAGGGCACCTTTTTGTCCTCCGATATGCAGATTTTCTGATAAAGCATCAGTTATCTGATCATCTCATACAGGTCGTGGAAAACTGCGAGTGTATGGGAATCTTTAACAATTTTTTCTTCACCTAGGTATCTCGCCTTGATCTCCTATATAACCCAAGACGAATGTGAGCTGTAATAGGCTACTTACTACTGACGGCTCTTGCAGCTCTCTATTGGCATTTTCACGTCTAGGCTAGGCTACAACAACTACTATTGCTGACTTATTCTGCCTGTGGATCTTGCAGTTGCGTCTTAGAAAAGGTATGATTATGTTGCTATTGTTATCATTAACATATTAATATTGGGTATTTGTGTGGCAAAATCTTCTTACAGCAAGTTTAGTCCAGGCGATCACCCAAGAGTCGATGGAGCGGCGGAGTGCTTACTTCGAAGATAGAATGTTACCGCATGTCTTGGCTAGCCTATACCATTCCGCATAGGGTATTCTATTTTATACGGATCTACTGGGATTAGTAGACTATTCTGTCTAAGATCAAAATGGTAAAACCTTGATGGAGACTTCTATTGAGACTATATATACCTCAATTTGTAGGTATTGGTATTCATTCTTGCGCTTCCTTGCTCGCCTGCCTGCCACAAGAAGACGTGGTCGTTTGCGCTAAACAGCATTGCCATGTTTCCAGATACCGATATGGAAGTGAAAGTTGTGTACAACGTGCCTTCACATAGCCCAAACCCGCATAGATTGATTCATGTCGGCAATAGTTGGCTACGTAAGGCAAATAAGAACCCATTTGCGCCACTCCATTGCGCAAAATGCATTCACGTAGTCTTATGCTGGTTAATTGTGCAGGTTGTGCGGTTGCATTGTAGTGATGGGGATTTCTAACATGCGGATTCAATCTGTGGATTAGGAAATTGGTGTTTTCTATTGAATTTTCTGTAGGTCTAGTCATTAATATATCAAATGTAATAAATTGATGGTAACGTGTAAAACAATAGAAATCACACAACCGTCCAATCTGACAAGAATAGTAGGCGTTCAACCCGGTAAAGATGCTCTAAAGGCGGCACAAAATTGTAGGCTATACACGGCGTGACCATCCCTCCATAATTAATTTCTTATATAGCCTCAACAGATTGATAAACTAGACCTAAATTATTAGTTATCATATTTAGCCTACGTTTTTATTAATTTCTTATTTAAGTTCATTTTAACATTGAGCTATGTAAAACAATAATTCATCATTGTGAAAATATGCCTATGGAAAAGATGGCTAAAACTTAAATTATATGGTAAAGTAGTCTATTATAATCTTGGAAAACAGAAAAGAAAACGCCGCACATTGCTTCTCATTCTCCTGGGTAATTTTACTTATAACAACGTTTCGACCCTTAGGTCTTCATCAGGCATCCAGTCTATTATAATCTTCCCTAGATCTTTGCGTGTCTGCTTCTTTTCTGACTACATTGATGCTGAGTTGTCCAGCCCGGTGAGTAGTGTCGCATCACTCCCGCTTCACTGGATGCCTCCCTTACCTTACCCGCGGTGTCTCATCGCATTTAGCAGGCAATGCGCACTCAAGATCTTCTCTCTCCACTTTTATTTCAAAGGTCGGGGAACCGGTCATTATAGAGCAGGGATGGGCAACTAGAGGCGGAGGTTTTTAAGGAACTCAGTCGGGGTCTCAATTTACTGTTGAGAGTTAGTTAGGATAGAAGAATAGACCAGATGCAATTTCGAAATGTATTTGTGCATCAGCAGTTTTTCTTGTCACTCAATTAGCCCATGTCAGCTATTTTTTTTAGATTAATAAATGAGTCCAGCTATCTAAATTTGTAGTAATCATGGTCGAATTACCCATCTGGGGCCCCCATTGATTTTGTTAGTCAATCTCACTCAGATCTCATATTAAATACGGCAAACATTTCTCTCCACCTTATGGTAAAAGGTGAAGAATTATAGGAAATTAGCTGTAAAATACCCCTAAAAAATCTCTGCCCCGTGGCAAAATGAGTAGAATTGCATGAAAGTTCTTAGAAATTGCAAAAAGTTCTCTCAAGCCCATGGCAAAATGTGTAAAATTGCAGCAAACTTGCTTTAAAACAGCAACATTTATACACCCCATGGCAAAATGTGTAGATTTGCAGGAAATTAACGCAAACATACATTTTTTCTCTAAGCTGTTAAGAGGGCGGCCGCTAAAATGTTTTGCTCACAAGGTGGGGGACCCCCAAAATGCCCGCTTAGGGCCCCAAAAAGGCTAAGTCCGACTCTGACTGCGTATGTTGGTATGGATGTGGATACGCAGACCCACAAGCCAGCCCCTCATGATGAGTTCAGATTTTTTTGTGGCCTCCACCCCCATGAAGGTTGCCCATCCCTGTTATAGAGCCTTGTAAAAGATTCTGGATGCAATCAATCGGTCATAAACTGCAATGCATGTGACATATCTGCATAAAGTTCCCTACAAAGCATATGAAATATGTGAAAAGTCATTATCCCTGCAGAGAATCAATAAAAATGAATCTCCTTCTTCCTCCCTTCCCTCCAACCAAGAGGCAGAACCTATATGTTTGGTTCTCTTATAGGCATCACAGCTACTCACCAGGGGAATTATCCACCAATATGCAATTGATATGAAATGTATACTATGGTCATATTATATCATTAACGTGAATTACTACATTGTTTTAACGCTATTATTACAATGAGAGCAAATTGTGTTAAATTTCCAGTCATTCCAACCCTTTCATTTCCCCCCTCTCTGCAGGTTTAGGAAGCAGAGGAAGTGAACCACTCCAGAATCATGGGAAACTTTCAGATCTCCCCCATTCTCTCCCTTGGCCTTCGGTTCGTGGTTGTCGTAGCGATCCTGTTCCTCAAATTCCAACATGTGACGGCTATGTCCTCGGATGTGGACTTGGATCAGTTTGTGTCTCCTACTGCCAGCAGCAACATTACTGTGTGCACTACAGCAGGCACAGCATGCGAAAAAGGGGTGATTCTGCCTGTCTGGGAACCTCAGAATCCCTCGTTCGGGGACAAAGTGGCACGGGCGACAGTCTACTTCGTGGCCCTGGTGTACATGTTCCTCGGAGTATCCATCATTGCTGACCGTTTCATGGCATCCATCGAGGTCATCACCTCTCAGGAGAAAGAGATCACTATTAAGAGACCCAACGGAGAGACCACCACCACCACCGTGCGGATCTGGAACGAGACCGTGTCCAACCTCACGCTTATGGCCCTGGGTTCTAGTGCCCCTGAGATCCTACTGTCCGTCATTGAGGTTTGTGGACATGGTTTTCATGCTGGAGCCTTGGGCCCCAGCACCATCGTGGGCAGCGCCGCCTTCAACATGTTTGTCATCATCGGCATCTGTGTGTGGGTGGTGCCCGACGGGGAGGTCCGTAAGGTCAAGCACCTGCGCGTCTTCTTCGTCACAGCCACCTGGAGCATCTTCGCCTATATATGGCTCTACCTGATCCTGGCTGTCATCTCCCCTGGCATAGTGCAGGTATGGGAGGGCCTGCTCACCCTCTTCTTCTTTCCAATCTGCGTGTTGTTCGCCTGGGTCGCTGACCGACGCCTGCTCTTCTACAAGTACGTCTACAAGCGCTACCGTACCGGCAAGCAGCGGGGCATGATCATTGAGACCGAGGGCGACCGCCCGCTCCCGTCCAAAGTCGACATCGAGATGGATGGGAAGATGCTCAACTCTCACGCGGCGGACTTCCTGGACGGGCCTCTGGGGCTGGACCTAAACGTGAAGGACCTGGATGAAGAGGAGACCCGGCGCGACATGGCCAAGATCCTCAAGGAGCTGAAGCAGAAGCACCCAGATAAGGAGGTGGAGCAGCTGATTGAACTGGCCAACTACCAGGTATTGAGTTCCCAGCAGAAGAGCAGGGCCTTCTACCGCTGCCAGGCCACCAGGCTCATGACCGGCGCTGGTAACATCCTGAAGAAGCATGCAGCCGACCAGGCCCGCAAGGCCATCAGCTTGCACGAGGTCCGCTCTGATGTGGCTGATAACGACCCCGTTTCCAAGATCTACTTTGACCCCGGCTCCTACCAGTGCCTGGAGAACTGCGGCACAGTGGCAGTGAACGTGCTACGCCGAGGTGGCGACCTGACCAAGACTGTGTCGGTGGAATTCCGCACGGAGGATGGATCAGCCAACGCGGGCTCGGACTACGAATTTACCGAAGGGGTGGTGGTGTTCAAGCCCGGAGAGACCCAGAAAGAGATCCGCGTGGGTATTATCGATGATGACATCTTTGAGGAGGACGAGAACTTCCTGATCCATCTGAGCAATGTCAAAGTGCTGCTGGCAGAGGGGGAGGAGGTAGAGAACCCAGAGACCAATCATGTGGAGGCGGTGGCCTGTCTCGGTCTGCCCGCCACGGCAACCGTGACCATCTTTGACGACGACCACGCCGGCATCTTCACGTTCGAGGAGCCGGTGGCGCACGTGAGTGAGAGCGTGGGTACCATGGAGGTGAAGGTGCTGCGTACATCCGGGGCACGTGGGGTCGTCATGGTGCCCTACAAGACTGTGGAGGGCACAGCACGCGGAGGTGGAGAGGATTTTGAAGATACTCACGGGGTCTTGGAGTTCCAGAATGATGAAATCTTGTAAGTTTATATTTTACTTGTGTACAGTGAAGGTTCTTTGAAGTAGTTATTTAGTTTATATGTGGGGCTGACATTACACTGCTTATAAGAATACTATTATGCTTTTTTTGACATTTACATTTGAAGGAATACTTTCATCCCCAATTTCTTTTTAAGTGAATAGGCTATTGAAAGATGTAGTATAATATATGAATCTGTATCCACGAATGCAGTTTATTGTCAGTATCTTTAGATATGCATGTGTAGTCTATGCTGATGCTGGGTTTTGTTTGTCTGTGAATGCATGTCTTGATGAGGATGATGTGGTGGATGCTGAGTGTGTTTGTGTCATGTCGTGGTCGTGGTCGTGGTGCAGTAGACTGCTCCTGTGCCATTAGGAGACGTCATCAACTCCCTTAGATTCCGCTCTCCTCTTTGCTTCTTCTTTCACTCATTCATTCATTCTGTCATTCATTCACTCATTTACTTATTGATGTATTTATCGAATGTGTGATTTCTGCTGAGTTCTCAGCAACTGTGTTTCGATCGCACTCAGATTTATCCATGTTTGATCGCTACTCATTCATTTCAGTGGCATGACCAGCCTGAACTCTTTAAGCTTGACTATTGCTGATGTGTATTGAATTTATTGCTTAGTAGACAATCTGAGTAGAAATCCCTGACTTGATATTCTGGCTTAATGATCAGGCCAGGCTCAATACTGTTCTGGAAAAGAGCATTTCATATTTCTATACATTAAGGTTTGGCATGTTAATTATTTTTTTAAAGGACAAGAGCTACTTGTCTCTCTCTCTATTCCCCTCTATCCCTTCCTCTCTCCCTCTGTCTCCATACTCACCCTCTTTGACATGAAGGGGACGAGTGGGACAGATTAATGAAAAGGGCTCATTTTTAAACAGATTCAAAGCAGATGTTTAGGTTCAACTTTCCAAGGCCCATTGCATAGTTTCCATAGTGTAGCTCTCACGGCACTGCTAAGTGGATTTTAATAACACTTGTCTAAATGAAATGATGGAGTGTCAGAGGCGAGGGGCCGGCGGTTCTGTAAGGCAGACCTTCTAGTCCATCCTATAGGAACCTGTAGGACCCAGTAGACTACAGTCTAACCGCAGCTCTGGGAAAGGAGTGGAATGAATGGTGGAACTGGATTTTGAATTCATTGGAGTTTTCAGCCTGGAATGAAATGGTGTCAGCTGACTGTTGTATTTTTCCTTGCAAGGTGTAATTTGATTTAATATGGTAATATAATATACCATTAGATTAGATTCGTTTATTAGTCACATGCACAGGGTCACAGATGTAATTGCAGAGTACAGTGAAATTATTATGCTCCGAGCTCCGACAGTGCAGGTTGGAGAAGTGAGAAGTGAATGACCCCGAGGGAATGTCCATAAGGGGAGCAGCAGGGGGTGAAATGAGAAGTGAATGTCCCAGAGGGAATGTTGATAAGGGAGCACCAGGGGGTGAAATGAGAAGTGAATGTCCCTGAGGGAATGTCAATAAGCGAGCACCAGGGGGTGAAATGAGAAGTGAATGTCCCCGAGGGAATGTCGATACTGGGAGCAGCAGGGGGTGAAGTGAGAAGGGAATGTCCCTGAGGGAATGTCCATAAGGGAGCACCAGGGGGTGAAATGAGAAGTTAATGTCCCCAAGGAATGCCCATAAGGGAACAGCAGGGGGTGAAATGAGAAGTGAACGTCCCAGAGGGAATGTCCATAAGGGAGCAGCAGGGGGTGAAGTGAAAAGTGAATGTCCCTGAGGGAATGTTGATAATGGGAGAAGCAGGGGGTGAAGTGAGAAGTGAATGTCCCTGAGGGAATGTTGATAATGGCAGCAGCAGGGGGTGAAGTGAGAAGTGAATGTCCCTGAGGGAATGTTGATAATGGGAGCGGCAGGGGGTAAAGTGAGAAGTGAATGTCCCTGAGGGAATGTTGATAATGGGAGAAGCAGGGGGCGAAGTGAGAAGTGAATGTCCCTGAGGGAATGTTGATAATGGGAGAAGCAGGGTGCGAAGTGAGAAGTGAATGTCCCTGAGGGAATGTCCATAAGGGAGCACCAGGGGGTGAAGTGAGAAGTGAATGTCCCTGAGGGAATGTCCATAAGGGAGCACCAGGGGGTGAAGTGAGAAGTGAATGTCCCTGAGGGAATGTTGATAATGGGAGCAGCAGGGGGTGAGGTGAGAAGTGAATGAAACAATAATAAATATAATAATACATATTTTCAGCTGTAACAATGATAAATGTCCATAGTGGGAGGGGACAAGGGGCCCAGGTAGCTGCCTAGTGGTGGCTATTCAGCAACCTGATGGTCTGGGGGTAGAAGCTATTGGCCTGTCCGACAGTTTTTGCCATGATGCTCCTATTCTGCCCGCGTCGGAGTGATGGAAGCGGGGAGAACAGGCCGGGGTCCGTGATGATCTTCTTGGCCTTCCTGTGACACCTGGTGTTGTAGGTGTCCTGGAGGGCAGGCAGTGAGCACCCAATGGTGCGTTCGGCTGAGCGGACCACCCTCTGTAGAGCCTTGTGGTCATAGACATAGTCTCAGTCTACCTCATTGCTTTCATTTCCACCAAAATTATACCAGTATCTACATAGACACGTTTTATTCAATACCTTGCCAAAGTATATTCCATGAATTTTATTAGAGCAATATTCGGACCTAAGTAATGTTAACCTCTGAGTGGGTAGGAGTCCGTATCACAGTTTCATTTTCAGATGACATGCAGGTTAAACCTCCTGCCGCCAGAGAGCTGGAAGCACATGTGTTAAATGCCTCCCAACAGGCTCTTGATAAAATAGATCCCAGAAGGGGAGGGGAAATTTTTACTCCGGAAAAATGAATTACAAATTGGATGATCTAAATTAGAGTGCCCGGGGGCTGCCTCTACCCTAATTCAGCTGCAAACTCCCTCCTTCCTTTGTGTCACAGTCAAGCCAGGAGAGAAGTTGTAGCACTCTTCTCTTTCACTAGGGCTTTTCTTCCCATCAGAAAGCAAAGTGTATTTTTTCTTCAGAATTGAATGTGAGGGCCTGAGTAGCCCTGCTTGGAGACATGGGCTAGCGCAGTGGCTGTGATT
Organism: Salvelinus fontinalis; assembly: GCF_029448725.1. NCBI lineage: Eukaryota > Metazoa > Chordata > Actinopteri > Salmoniformes > Salmonidae > Salvelinus > Salvelinus fontinalis. Next base: position 59,864,995 of record NC_074665.1, on the reverse strand, counting down.
GCTGTTTGTTTGACCGGAGTACAGGTTGGGGAAATGACTGGAGAGTGGAAGATTGGGCAAATGATGGTGTTTTCAGCTCTCTGCTTTTGTCCTCTGTAGGAAGGATAGAGCAACTAATGTGAGGATGGACAGAAATAGCAAGACAAAAGAGAGAGATGGCGAGAATCTTTGTCATTTAAAATGTACAGTAACAGTTGCATTGTGGTATAGCGAAGCACATTTATGCACCACCGTTTTCAGTCATTGAATTTCAGGCTGACAGTATGAGGAGCTGGATAGAGATCCTTATTAACAGAGGAATTTCAATTAGTGCAAGCTGCCATAGCCTCTTGCTATGCTATTCATTGGCCCCACCACACCATGACACTTCGCATCCTCCATCGATCCCTCCCGTGTGAGTGACTGTCACATCCAAGCCGCCGTCCCTCTAGAGTTTAGTCATAAGTCGGTAATGAGGCTTTTGTGAGGTCCGTGTCGCAGTCTCTCCTCTCTGACAGGCCTGTTGTACAGGAATACGGATTCATTTATATAGCATGTATAATCAACAGACAGCCATTTGGGAGATTTTCTTTCTGTCTGTTTTAGGGGCATGACGGTGGCAGTGGTGACACAAGTCACCAGTGCTGATTTGTGGTTTGGTTCACAGATGACATGGCTAGTTTAGGTCCATTAGATAGACATGTTCTTATGGACTACCCTGTCGCGTTACAAGGAACTATATCCTCAAAACTTGTATAACTGAAAGTTGTGACTGTGTGTGGACATGATACAGAAGAGCTGATCTTGGATCTGTTGATCGGTTTTGGTCTCCATTCTCTATGTGAATTGTCTCTGGTCCCAAGCCTGTAGGTTTAGCCTGTTTAGTTTCTATGACTGTGGCCATGGTATCTATGACGCTGTGTAAAGTCGACACCAGCTACGTGAGGACTGTCGCCCTTCAGGGGTGGGAGATAAAGGCCTGTGTTTTATGCAGTAATGTGCTGGCTGGAATGGCCAGTGTGCTTGTTGACGTTTAGATGTGAACCTTTTATAACTGTCTTCCACCCAGCGCTGTAAAAGGAGTAACAGGTGGACATAACTCCTGCCAAAGTAGTGCTATTACCATGTGCTCAGTAACCGGAGAACACATGCCCTTCACACCCATGGAAAGCACTGCTAGAGGTGTGTGCGTTTGTGTCTGAGTAAATAAATACATGTACAATCTTTGTCTATGTTATACGTCTTCCTATCTTTCTATGTGTTCACATCCTGTGTACAGTATACCTCTACATTCAGGAGTGTGACTGTGTGTATTCATGGGACTGACATCATGATGTCATGGCTTTGTGGTGTCCCTGGGCTGTTTACAAAAGCAACATGGCTGCTCAAGGTGTGAAATAACCTTCTCACACTGATCTCACTCTGCTAGAGCTACTGCTGCCACTGACATTTGCCCCGGTTCACGTCACAACAATGCCATAGATGAGTTATGGGTAAAAACAGACATGGAACACAGAATGTCAGTGACTTATCCCCCCCCAAAAATGTTCATTTCTGCTTCCCTAACCTAAATGTCAACCTATTGTCTCTACTCTCTCCACCTTCACCACGTTTCATCCATACTCAGGGAACTCAGACAGAGTTGTTGTCTTTTGCTTTGTCATTATATCCCGGTTTTGTGCTGGTGCAGTGTGGCAGCACAGCCAGGTCAGTGGAGAGAGAGAGGAAGACGAAGAGGGTGAGTCGTTTGACAAATGAGCCCAAACCGGCTGCATCCACAGAAAGGTCATCGCTAAGCAACAGATGTGATGGAGGAGAAAAGGAGGGCATCTCCAGGCTCCAGGTATATGAGACACAGGAACTGGGGAACCAGTAGAAGAGGACAGAGAGAGGGCCTGAGGGACAGCTGGAGGGAGAGAGAGAGAACATGGAAAAGGGGGAGTAATGGGATAGATAGAAAGAAACTGAGAAAGGGGTGATGGAAGGAGAGACAGACAGAGAAAAGGGAGATATAGAGAAACAGAGAGAGAGAGACAGAGTAAGAGAGTAAGAGAGAAATAGATTGCATAGTGAGTGGACTGGGAGTGAGGATGAAAGCTGAAACAAAGCAGTTGGCATGGATATCAGGCAAGTCTTTGTAGTGGATTAGTGGCTTTAGAAAGTGCTGTTAAGGATGTTTTTCACTGAGCTGCCAGTGGACAGATTAGAATAACTTGGAGTCTTCTTTTCCACTGCTCCCATCTTAGACTGCTGACACAGCACAGTCACAGTTACTCTGATGACATGATGGATGCAATGGCCACACACACAACCAGGCATACAAATATTCTCTCTTTATCTCATCTGCACTTCTCTCTTCTCTCTCTCTTCTCTCTCTCTTCTTTCTCTCTCTCTCTCTTCTCCCTTTCTCTTCTCACTCTATCTCACTCTCTCCCTCTCTTCTCCCTTCCTTTCTTCCTTTCCCTTCTCTCTCCCTCTCTCGCTTGTCCTCTCTCTCTCTCTCACACACACACACACACACACACACACACACACACACACACACACACACACACACACACACACACACACACACACACACACACACACACACACACACACACACACACACACACACACACACACACACACACACACACACACAGTTAAATACACACATCTCAATCCAGTTGTCATGTTATGATCAACTGCCACCACACATGCACACACTTATTGCAATCTGTGAGTACTTACAAACCTCAATCTACTTTGCATGTAACATCATACACACACACACACACACACACACACACACACACACACACACACACACACACACACACACACACACACACACACACACACACACACACACACACACACACACACACACACACACACACACACACACACACACACACACACCAACATAAACAATTTTTTACAAAGTCTTTAAGTACTTAACTTCCAAACCTCAATCCACTTGTCATGTAACCATTATCCCTGCACTGTCAGTTAGTGGCCTATTATTCTGAAGAGAAATGTATAAGTCTGTCTGGATTTTCTCCTGCTTTCACCAAATGTTTTGTCTGACAGGATTAATATGGTGGGCTAAGGAGGCTCCATCCTGACTCAACTGACTCCACTGTTCTCTCTCCCCTTCTGTGCACATATCTGCACTACGGTGGCTCAGAAGTGACACTTTTTACAGTGGGTTGGGATGGGATAAGTCATGACTTCCTGAGAAAGAGAAAAAATAGTTTTAAGAGATTATTTCAGAAATCTACCTCAACATTCAACAGCCACTTAGAACGCTAACCTACTGTAGAACTCACCTCGTGGAGACAGTATGATGAGGACTATCTCTAGTATGGTCTCTCCCAAACACATACATATTGTCTGTACATCATTTGTTCAGTAGACCAGACTTCTCTTCTGGCAGAGGTCTCATTTCCAAACTAGATTGGTACTGTACTTTTTCCAGAGTTTAGGGACCTGGATTGAGGGCTTTTAAAAGTGAGGGGGACACACAGATAATCTTTCATATAAATGTCACTTCATTCCCCCACCTGCTAAGTAGGGTCTATAAATGGTTATGAGCCCACTAATGCTCTTATTTTGATATTCATTCTTGGGAAGAGAGTGCCATGGAAGGCAATTTATTCACATTAGTCAATGTGAGTAGAGTGCTGAAGAGTGTGCCAATGTTTGTGTGTGTGTGTGTGTGTGTGTGTGTGTGTGTGTGTGTGTGTGTGTGTGTGTGTGTGTGTGTGTGTGTGTGTGTGTGTGTGTGTGTGTGTGTGTGTGTGTGTGTGTGTGTGTGTGTGTGTGTGTGTGTGTGTGTGTGTGTGTGTGTGTGTGATTTGATGTATGAATTCACCTCAGCTAGTAAAGACACCTGCCACCGATGCAAAACAAGCCCACGACATAGATGATTATTCTACTAGTGGAGTGCTCAGGGTAACCGCAGTGACTGCTTGTCACGTTCCTGACCTGTTTTCCTTGTTTTTGTATGTGTTTAGTTGGTCAGGGCGTGAGTTAGGGTGGGCATTCTATGTTATGTGTTTCCATGTTGGGTTAAATGTGTTGCCTGATATGGTTCTCAATTAGAGGCAGATGTTTGACGTTTCCTCTGATTGAGAACCATATTAAGGTAGGCTGTTCTCACTGTTTGTTTGTGGGTGATTGTTCCTGTGTCTGTGTCCATTGCACCACACGGGACTGTTTTGTTTGGCTAGTCTTTCCTGTTCGTGCGTTCTTCGTGTCTATATGTAAGTTCTTATGTTCAGGTCAGTCTACGTCGTTGGTTTGTTATTTTGTTAATTATCAAGTGTAGTTCGTGTCAGTGTTCGTCTTGTCAAATAAATTCATTATGTCTACATTCAACGCTGCATTTTGGTCCGACCCTTACTCCTCCTCCTCATCCGAGGAGGAGGCATTAGACAGCCGTTACACTGCTTTTGCAGTACGTGGTCAAGTGTTTCCTCTGTAGTAAAGCTGAAACCATTTCACGCTTTGCTGGGCCCGCGTGGCTTTTATGTGACTGCATTTTCAACCTTCTCAGACACAGAGAGAGAAAGAGAAAGAGAAAGTGAGAGAGCGAGAGAGAGAAATAAGACTGCAGCTTTCAGAGCCAAAGTCCCCCCTCTTGAATTTGTAATGTCGGACAGGGGCTTAGCACAAACACTGATGCAAGATCATGGCACAGCTCCAGACTCAGAACATGGCTTCTCTCGTTCACCCGGGCCTCCACTGCCCGGCAAGAATGAGCTCCTCTCTATTTCCATACACCACATATCTGGAATAGTTCTGGTAAATTTGGAACAGGAGCGTTCCTAAAAAGGCTTTGAGACGTCCTGTGGGAGAGTTGTTTTAGAGCCTAAAGAGGATTCTGCTCTGTACTCTCCCTCTCCCTCGTTATCACTCCCTTCATCTCTATCATTACTCCCTTCCTTCTCGTTGTCAGTACATCTCCGAGCATCTATTTGAGCCTGGCATCAGCAGTGCGGTAGAATGGGCTGTTACAATATAGGTGTTGTTCACACACACACACGCTTGATTATGTTTGAAACCTGGAGCCTCGCTACAGGCATAAGGGATATCCCAACCAGATAACTCTAGATGATAAACTCCTGAGTTCCCCTGATATATCAACCACTGATATCTCCTGCTTCTAACCTCTGTATATCTCTTCTAGTACGTGCCTCTGCTCGGTATCCTGTGGCTCAGCTCTGTGACACCTTCATCTCAGACCGCCTGTGTCTGGTTCACTCTTATCTCCTCAACAGCGACCTGGATTGCAAGGCATCATGGAAATAACCGGCGTGTCCTATCTGACCTTTTCTACCAGTCATATTTTATCTCACTGAGTCACGTGGGGAGCCTTTTCCAATTCAGTCATATCCGTAACCGGTCATACCTGTAGTGTTATGGAGGTGACATGGTATTACGGGTATGACTTATGATGGGGTTATAAATGTATTACCCCTAGCTGTAGTGAACCCGTCCATACTGTTACCCCCCACCCCCCGACCCCACCAACCCCTGCTCTGTGACATTTACCCCAGTAGCTCCATAGGGGCACAGTAAGGCCAGGTGCAGAGGGAACAACGCTGTACATGTATCTATTTGTTATACTGCGCTGTGTGCGTGCTGCTGATATTATTCAACTGATAAATTCTAGATGTGCTTCATGTCAATGCCGTCCTAAGGGATTTGGTCCCAGTCCCTGGCCTCTCTTGATGGGGAATACTGTGACAGGATATCCCAAACAAGATTAGAATGGTGGCGTTTTCAATCCGGCCATACATCAGGGAGAATCACCGAGAATCCCAGATGAGTCACTTACAGTGGTCTGTCTCTTCAGCTACGGCGAATGTTCACTTTCTCCCAAACACACCGAAGAGCTTGTTAACTAATTAGGCTAATTTTAGGTATTTAATATCCGGAAAAGTGCCATTTACTGTAGCTGTGAAGGTTCAGCTCACCTGATTAGCAGTTACATCTGTAAACCCCTTGTTAAGAGGGACGCCTCATAGTGAATCACCTACCTGCAGATGACTCACTCTGTCTAAGGGGAAGAGCGGGAAAGAGAGAGAAACTGAGAGAAAGATAACTAAGGAACAAAAGAGAGCGAGAGAGGTAGTGAATAAATGAATGAGCATTTTTGTCATAGCTGGCAGGAAACAGATCCGTGGAGGACAAGCCTATCCCATATCCCCCTTTCCTCGCCTCCGGCCTGTCACCATGGCAATTTGTATCTCTCAGGCCGGCTCCCGTCAGATGGATGGCCAGTCAGTGGGAGTGTCCTGATGGTGATCTGTGAAATATGGAGCATTTATCAAATATTTTCTCTCTCTTAATAAATTACTGGGAGTAGGCACTCAGCAGGACTCATTCCTCATACCAGGCCCCCTGATACATATGGGCCGATACAGTACACACACACACACACACACACACACACACACACACACACACACACACACACACACACACACACACACACACACACACACACACACACACACACACACACACACACACACACACACACACACACACACACACACACACACACACACACACGCACACACACACACACGCACACACACACACACACACACACACACACATGGATTTATTCACCTCGAAGGTGCATTCTGATGTGTGTGTGTGTGTGTCATCTCTCTGTGTGTGTGTCATCTGCCTGTGTGTGTGTGTGTGTCATCTCCCTGTGTGTGTGTCATCTGCCTGTGTGTGTGTGTGTGTGTGTGTGTGTGTGTGTGTGTGTGTGTGTGTGTGTGTGTGTGTGTGTGTGTGTGTGTGTGTGTGTGTGTGTGTGTGTGTGTGTGTGTGTGTGTGTGTGTGTGTGTGTGTGTGTGTGTGTGTGTGTGTGTCAGCTGGTGAGGCTGAAGTCTGGAGGTCCTGACAGCAGGACTCTGAGTTAATAAGTCTGGCCTGCCTTGTTTCTTGTTCCAGCACCAGATGTTCAAAAGCCTCGAGATCTTCACTGTGTGTGTGTGTGTGTGTGTGTGTGTGTGTGTGTGTGTGTGTGTGTGTGTGTGTGTGTGTGTGTGTGTGTGTGTGTGCGCGTGTGTGTGTGTGTGTGTGTGTGTGTGTGTGTGTGTGTGTGTGTGTGTGTGTGTGTGTGTGTGTGTGTGTGTGTGTGTGTGTGTGTGTGCTTGTTACCCTGCGTGTGTTCCTAAGTCTGTGTCCTCTATCTACCATCGGTTTGTGTAGCTGTTTTTCTGTCTCTTTCTCTCTGTGGTTGTGTGCGTGTGTGTGCACAAATGTATGTGTGTCAGTCTGTTTTCCTTTGATACCTTACACTCCGCGTGCCTAGTCCACTGCTGCCAGTAAGATTAAAGCCCTCATGCTGGTGGTTAGCTCAGAAAATATCCTTCATTGAAGACCCACCCACCTGGCTGAGGTTATCACACATTAATCCACCTTGTCTGGGATTTTTGTGGTATGGTCTATCTATGCATAGCTCTTATCTAGAATACATCTCCCCCTCACAGAAATGACCTGAACATGTTCGTAACACCCACCCTGCTGCACTTTCAGAGAGAGGACTGGAATAAACCTAATCATCCACAGAAATGTTCTCTATGCTCTCTAAGACCTTAACAAGGGATGAGATGTCAGTTCAATTACAACAAACATCAATGTACAAGTCCATTCAGGGAGTCTGTTGAAATTCAAACTGTGACTAGTTGAATAGTCCACTATTTTCAATCATTTTTCAATCCAAGAGGACATGTTTCCAATTCATCTCCTGAATAGATAGAGATGAAATTGAGTTGAGCCCAACCCTGTCTGTAGCAGAGGCATAGTGCACAGCCCGGTGCTGTATGATTAACATGACAGGGCTGTGTCTGTCTGTCTGCTGCTACTTTGAGCTGGTTGTTACTTAGTGGATCAATGTTGTCCTTCATTATAGCCTCTTTACTTCAAGAAGGAGAATTGACAGCGTCTTAAAAAGGGTGAATGATAGTCAGAGGACATTCATGTCTGCCTGTCCGTCTGCTCTGCTTGCATGTAGAGGCTAACCTGGAAAAGCAGCTGAACTCATTGCAATGTAGCACGTGACGTCCCAAGATGGTGCAAAGTCGAAGAAGTTAGAAAAGTGCTGCAGGCTTGTTTTTTTGTTTCTTACTATCTCTCTCTCTCTCTCTCTCTCTCTGCTTCTGTCTCTCTCTCTCTCTGCTCCTCTCTCTTACTCTCTCTCTCTCTCTGCTTCTCTCTCTCTCTCTCTCTCTCTCTGCTTCTCTCTCTTTCTCTCTCTCTCTCTCTCTCTCTGCTTCTCTCTCTCTCTGCTTCTATCTCTCTCACTCTCTGCTTCTCTCTCTCTCTCTGCTTCTCTCTCTCCCTCCATCTTTCCCTTCTCTCTCTCTCTGCTTCTCTCTCTCCCTCCATCCTTCCCTTCTCTCTCTCTCTGCTTCTCTCTCTCCCTCCATCTTTCCCTTCTCTCTCTCTGCTTCTCTCTCTCTCTCCCTCTCTCTCTCTGCTTCTCTCTCTCTCTGCTTCTCTCTCTCTCTCTCTCTGCTTCTCTCTCTGTGTCTCTCTCACTCTCTCTCTGATGCACACACACACACACTCACACACCAACAGACGCACACACACACAGCCCAGGCCTACAGACAGCCTGGCATCCTAATTTCAACAGAGCCCTTATGATGAGAGCTTTGTTTGGAGACAGAGAGATACTTGATCCTAACACAAGACAAACACTAGGAAGGTAACTCTGCCAGCTCTGCCCTCTGCTCTCCTCTTCCCCCATAGACTAGGTCTGTTCTCAGATCAGCCTCCCCACTGGGCACAGACACCAATTCAATGTCTATTTCACGTTGGTTCAACTTAATGTAATTCAAATGATGTGGAAACAACGTTGATTCAACCAGTGTGTGCCCAGTGGGTCCACACTTCTGGGGTACATCCAGAATGAAACATTATTCCCTATGTGGCCAACAGTACTGCTCAACAAAGGAAATAGGGTGCCATTTTGGAAGGACGCCTTGTCTGGGCCTTGTGTGTTGTTGTAGTTGAAACCTGGCCTGTTCATTAGGCTGATTTACAGGCTTCCTAAACAAGATGTGACAGGCAGCAGGTCATCCATGTTGTTAAACTAGATAAACACACTGCCCTGTTTTCATCCAGCATTCACCCAGCTGTCATCTGACCCTGAAACAAACACTGACAGACACTGTCCATGCTCTGCTGTTTAGAGCCAACCATCCCGCACCGCTGTAGAGGTATCACAGCAGTTATACACACAGAGAGACCTAGAAAGGTCACCTATCACCACTGGCAGGGGATGATACATACATCAAATCAAATCAAATATGATTGGTCACATACACATGGTTAGCAGATGTTAATGGGAGTGTAGCGAAATGCTTGTGCTTCCAGTTCCGACAGTGCAGCAATATCTAACATGTAATCTAACAATTTCACAACAACTACCTTAAACCCACAAATCTAAGTAAGGAATGGAATAAGAGTATATGCATATATATATATGGATGAGCAATGACAGAGCGGCATAGCCAAGATGCAATAGATGGTATAAAATACAGCATATACGTATGAGATGAGTAATGCAAGATATGTAAACATTATTAAAGTGGCATTATTAAAGAGACTAGTGTTCCTTTTATTGAAGTGGCCAATGATTTCAAGTCTGTATATTGGCAGCAGCCTCTCTGTGTTAGTGATGGCTGTTTAACAGTCTGATGGCCTTGAGATAGAAGCTGTTTTTCAGTCTCTCGGTCCCAGCTTTGATGCACCTGTACTGACCTCGCCTTCTGGATGATAGCGGGGTGAACAGGCAGTGGCTCGGGTGGTTGTTGTCCTTGATGATCTTTTTGGCCTTCCTGTGACATCGGGTGGTGTACGTGTCCTGGAAGGCATGTAGTTTGTCTTTGCTGATCAGTGTGTGTGTGTGTGTGTGTTTGCTTGTTGTGTGTGTGTGTGTGCATACGTGTGTGTGCATACGTGTGTGTGTGTGTGTGTGTGCGTGTGTGTGTGTGTGTGTGTGTGTGTGAGCGCTACTCTCCCTTTGTGTACTAGAAGGTCATGTAAGTGTAGTGGCTGTAGGGAGGACAGGGCTGGCTGGCTGATATAAAATATTAATGGCACTGCAGTGTTTAGAGCTCTGTCTCACAGGCAGCACGGCAGTTAGCCTGCCTTTAGCTAGCGGGATGCTAGGCTCCACAGCAGTTAGCATGCCTTTAGCTTACGGGGATGCTAGGCTCCACAGCAGTTAGCCTGCCTTTAGCTAGCGGGGATGCTAGGCTCAATGTTTAAAATGTTACAGTAGCTGTTCAGCACGAATACTGTATCTGTTTAGTAATTTGTGCAGTAAGCATGATGGCTTTTTAAAGCTGCAATATCTAACTTTTTGGGCGACCTGACAAAATTTGCATCGAAATGTAGATCTGTATAGATCTGTCATTCTCATTGAAAGCAAGTGTAAGAAAAGCAATATATATATATGTTCTATATGCGCTATTTCTATGTTTTTAAGTTTCATTTTAGCATATTTTATTTTGGGTTTTATACACCAGCTTCAAACAGCCGAAACTACAATATTTTGGTTATGGAAAATATATTTTACAGTGGTTTAGATTGTAAAATTAAATTAAATCCAATTTTATTTGTCAAATGCTTACTTACAAGCCCTTAAGCAACAATGTAGTTTTAAGAAAAATAAATGTTAAGTAATAATAGATAAGTAAAAAATTCTATACAAATAAAATAACAAATAATTAAAGAGCAGCATTAAAATAACAGTAGCGAGGCTATATACAGGGTGTACCGGTACAGAGTCAATGTGCGGGGTCACCGGTTAGTCAAGGTAATTGAGGTAATATGTACATGTAGGTCGAGTTATTAAAGTGACTATGCATAGAAAATAACAGAGAGTAGCAGCAGCGTAAAAGAAGAGGGGGCAAAGCAAATAGTCTGGGTAGCCATTTGATTAGCTGTTCAGGAGTCTTATGGCTTAGGGGTAGAAGCTGTTAAGAAGCCTTTTGGACCTAGACTTGGCACTCCGTTACCACTTGCCGTGCGGTAGCAGAGAGAACAGTCTATGACTAGGGTGGCAGTCATTGGTGAACAGGGAGTACAGGAGGGGACTGAGCACGCACCCCGAGGGACCCCGTGTTGAGGATCAGCGTGGCAGATATGTTGTTACCTACCCTTACCACCTGGGGGTGGCCCATCAGGAAGTCCAGGATCCAGATGCAGAGGGAGGAGTTAGTCCCAGGGTCCTTAGCTTAGTGATGAGCTTTGAGGGCACTATGTTGTTGAACGCTGAGCTGTAGTCAATGAACAGCATTCTCACATAGGTGTTCCTTTTGTCCAGGTGGGAAAGGGCAGTGTGGAGTGCAATAGAGATTGCATCATTTGTTGATCTGTTGATGCGGTATGCAAATTGGACTGGGTCTAGGGTTTCTGGGATAATGGTGTTGATGTGAGCTATGACCAGCTTTTCGAAGCACTTCATGGCTACAGATGTGAGTGCTACGGGTCGGTAGTCATTTAGGCAGGTTACCTTAGTGTTCTTGGGCACAGGGACTATACTGGAAGAGGATTACAGAGAATACACCGATACAGTGAATTACACGTCTCTGTGTGTGGAGTAAAGGTGGTCTCGAGTTTTTTTCTCCTCTGGTTGCACATTTAACATGCTGGTAGAAATGAGGTAAAACGGATTTAAATTTCCCTGCATTAAAGTCCCCGGCCACTAGGAGCGCCGCCTCTGGATGAGCGTTTTCCTGTTTGCTTATGGCCTTATACAGCTCATTTAGTGCGGCCTTAGTGCCAGCATCGGTTTGTTGTGGTAAAGATACGGCTACAATGATTCTCTACACTATACTTCCTTGTTTTGTCACATAAACAGAAATTTGCCGAACTATTCGAATTTTAGCAACCAGGAAATTGCGAAGCGATTTCTGCATAGTGCATCTTTAAATGTATTAATTTTGACCAAGTATGGGTGGCTGCAGCCCAATATGGCGACCGGAGTATGGGCGAGTAAGTGAGTGTGTCGAAAGGAGTGGGTGTGTGGAAAGCAAATCAGCTAATTGGGCAGATTTGTTGCTACTCAAGACCGTTTTGCGTGGCTGATCGGGCTGCACTACGAGTAGATAGTAAACCGGCGACAAGCACTACTGTCCAGCAACCGGTGTGGGAAGTAGCTATCTAGTAGTCTTTCAGGGTGAAAGTCACAGTAAGAATATGCCTACAGCACAAATGAAGAAGAAATGAAGAGGGGTAGAGAGCAGAGGAGGAAATGTGCGTGACTGTCTGCCTGTGGCTCTCATCCCCTGACTGGGCAGTGTATCCCATCATGCAGTGTGTGTGCGTGTTGTGGGCCCTCCTCTCTCTCTGGGTTAGTCTTATTTAGGACTGGTGCAGAGCCTGGTGCCTGCTTGCGTTCGCCCTCATCTAAATTCATGAGCTAACGTGCACACCAGGACTATAACATTGTAGGGGAGGGAATTACAGAGAGAGGGGGGTGATAACTGCTTTCCATTGCTTCACTGAGAGAGGGAGAAAGAAAGAGAGAGCTGTGAAGAGAATGAGGGAAAGTGTGTGTGGACATGGAGCATGCAATTAGTTCTATAATTATATAGTTTTTGAAATAATTCCTCCCATTTTTCTGGTTGAACTTGGCCCCTAGCATAATTAGGATTTGAGAAACTGCAAATTACATTATTGTTTATGTGTGTGTGTGTGTGTGTGTGTGTGTGTGTGTGTGTGTGTGTGTGTGTGTGTGTGTGTGTGTGTGTGTGTGTGTGTGTGTGTGTGTGTGTGTGTGTGTGTGTGTGTGTGTGTGTGTGTGTGTGTGTGTGTGCGTGCATACATCCACACTCCTCAATGCCACACTAACATTAGCTGTGTGTCACGATTAATACACAATCAGTATCTATTTTACCTCCTATTGTTTGCCTGATTGGAGACTTGCTTTTTGTTGTTCTACTCTGTAGGACTTAGAGACAAACAGTTGAGTGGGCTGATCCAGGACCAGTCAGCAGCTGGGCTAACCTGGGTCCGGTGGTGGTGGTGTCCCCATGGGCCTTTCCCTCTTCTGTCCCTGCTGGTTGCAGTCCTAGGGGAAATTCATCTCACTGATTTCATTTTGCTGCTTGGTTGCTAACTGGAGATCTGCTCATTAACATTAGCATAAATGGCACACAACTCAGCTCCCGAGTGTCGCAGCGGTCTAAGGCCCTGCATCTCAGTGCAAGTGGCATCACTATAGTACCTGGTTCAAACCCAGGCTATATCACATCCAGCTGTGACTGGGAGTCCCATTGGGCGGTGCACAATTGGCCCAGCGTCGTCAGGGTTTGGCTGGAGTAGGCCGTCATTGTAAATAAGAAGTTGTTCTTAACTGACTTGCCTAGTTAAATAAAGTATAAAATAAGCTATTACTGTGTTTTTATGATAGCATGCATTGCTCAGGGTGATATTTTGGTTGCTTCTCGGACTTTGATGAAGCACCTATTGTCTTGTTAGAGCTATTTGCTCCTTGCCTATTTATTTTACCATCTCCACTTCCAATGTGTGCTGGTGATTTATGGGTTTTAAACAGAAGGAATGAGGACATCATTCAGTTTCACAATAACCCCAGTCACAAAGGGTGCTCGTAAAATACATGCACACAGACACACAGCACGTATATATGTACGCGTACACACGTATACACACGCACATACACCAAATACATACGCAAACAGAGATATTCTAATACCATCAGTGGAGCACATGGACAGACATAGCTTATAGCACGCATCTCTGCAAAGCGGAATTATAATTTTTTACATTTTTCCATTGGCTCGACTGTTGTGTGACACTTTGTGTTGTTATCTAAGAGTGATAGAACATTAACATGCGGGTTGTTTCCAGAACAACTCTATTTTAAGACTCATGTCAACTTAGTGAGAGAATTAAGCAATTATCTGGAGCAAAATGTCCACTGGACCAGCCAGGACTGGGGCAAGATAGCTGTCTTGCTGCTCTACAGCAGGGGTCCCCAACCTAAGGGGCACACACACAAACCAAACACGCAAACGGAGATATTCAAATATCACCAGTGATATCTTTCCATTGTTCATGCCGATCTAAAAGGACCCATAAATCCGCAACACTTTAGTCTGGAAACAAGCAGTAAGACGCAACTCTGATCCACACGGGAATATCTTTGGCTTGTGTCTATGACATTCAGAAGCAGTGCTATGACCTTCTAAAGTCAAGGAGTCAAAGAAATTGAACTTTTCTTGGGAAGTAATCTTATACAATGTGTGACTCTGTCACCATCAATTGATCAAATCACTTTCTGTAAAAGAGAATATGTCAGATTAAATTGAGGGTTCATATAAATTAACATAATAAAACAATTATTTGGTTGTGGAATTTGGGGAAATCGGGTCAATACTTTTTTTCCCTTATTCGTTATTATTATTATTAGGATTACCATAATAATAATAATAATTAATATTAAATAGTCATGAGCCTTGTTAAACTATGTAGAATTGCAGGAAATGAGCTTCAAAACAACATCATTTTCATAGGTCCCTCAAATGAAACAAAATCAAGCCAATGTTGTATTTAACATAGTCAATCTCAATAAACAATTGTTTAAAAAGGGGAAGGAGGGGTGACATTTTTCCAATGTGAAAATGGGTCCCTGAGGAAAAAAGGTTGGGAACCCCTGCTGTATTTATTTATTTTGATAATGAAAAGTCTGGAGAACCCTGGCCGCATCATTACATTAGTCATCCATTTTAGCACTCAGCCTCTGGTTGCCGTTGTGGTGTGGTGGTGGGGGGAGCAGGTTTTTACAGGGGGGTGAAATATGACAAAGCACCGGGGCTCTGCCAAGCAGGGCTTCCACCACAGGAGTTAACTAGATCAGATTGAAGAGCAGACAGGCAATAGGGAGTATGGAGGAGGAGAGAGAAGGAGGAGGAGGCTACTGCTGTTGCATTCTAAAACCCTTCCGTGGAACGCCGTGCTGACTGTAAAACTCCCAAAGGAAATTTTCCATTCCCAGAGATTAAAAAGGGAACGGAAGGCACAGGGGTCAGGGTGTGTGTGTGTGTGTGTATGTGTGTGTGTGTGTGATATTGTGGAGACAGAGTGGAGGGGTACAGGGATTGGGAATTGTTTTTCTCTTATTGATTAGGCATTTCTCCTGTAGTGCTGCTCCATCTTGAGTAATAGAACAGTACACTGGCTAGGGCCTGGACACACCATCACTCTCTCTTTCTCTTTTTTTCTCGCTCGCTCTCCCTCTCTCCTTCTCCCTCTTTTTCTCTATTTCTCTCTCCCTCCATCTCTCTTATTCGCTCAGTGCAATATAATGCACTAAGAAGAATACATTTCAGAGAGAACGTGCCATACTGTATGAAATATTTTAGGTCTTTGATGCGTGTATATGGTCAATGGGTATTAGCCTCTCAGTTGGATATGTAAGGATTAATCATCGAGGGGCTAAAGTTCTATGGAAAATAATGAACGATGTGGAAGGTGTGTTCCACGACGCGTTGGCGGAGTGGAAATGACTTTCCACAGAGTTACATTATTTTCCAGAAAGCACATAGAGCCCCAAGCTGATTATCCCTTTTATACAGTACCATGGCTATAATTTGAAATGTGTTCATTTGCCAGTAGAAATGTGTTAAACATCCACTGAAGTAGCTAGCAAGTTTACTAGATAGCTACAGTAGTTGCCGTGGTAACCAAACACACAGACTTTCTAGTTTAGCTTAACAAACCATCAGTCCCAGCTTGCTATTATGAAAATCAAATTCAACAATACCAATACTGTTTTTTATTTGACTTCTGCTTTCAAAATCACCTCAAACAAAACATGTACAAATTTGCCATTGAATTCTACCATGCAAGTATACTGTGCGTTATAGGAAAATAATGCCCTTCAAGCCAATCAGTAAAGGAGCGTTCAACAATGCCATGGTATAAGGAATAATGAATGAATGTGTTGTGAATTAAATGGAGTGAAGTTCATATAGGTTGATATTTAAGAAAGA
This sequence comes from Salvelinus fontinalis, assembly GCF_029448725.1. NCBI lineage: Eukaryota > Metazoa > Chordata > Actinopteri > Salmoniformes > Salmonidae > Salvelinus > Salvelinus fontinalis. Next base: position 59,848,973 of record NC_074665.1, on the reverse strand, counting down.
CTGGATCCTACCCTCTATCTCCCAGAGAATGAATCTATTATAGGCCTAATAGTCCTCGATTATACAGAGTGAAGATGAACAGCAGGCTCAGGCTGCTCAGCACCTGCAATAAGACACACATGCACACACATATGAAGGGTGATAAATGCCATAAATGAACTGTAGAATGTGTGTACGTGTGAACGCCTGAACAATACGATGCGTGAACATCTGATTAATTAAGTTCCAAACAGTTGCGTTAATGAAATTCACTCCACAATATAATAGACACTGTACTAACAGGACCCCTGCACTGTTTTCCATCAGTCAATGTGGGGTTTATAATGCCTGTATATAAACACAACACACAGTGGCTATTATATTATGGAGTGAATTCCATTAACACAAATGTTTGGAACTCAATTATTCAGACATTCAGGCATCACATTGTTATAAATAAACTTGGTTGAATGGTAGAAAGAAAAGGCACACATTCACACGTACACACATGGTCACACATTTAAGTCACACCTACAAGTCCCCCCCCCCCCCAAAAAAAAATCATGATGATAATAATAACATAAAAATACATGTTCACACATACACGTTCATATGTTCACACGGTCAACGGTTCATTTATGGCATTTATCACCCCTCATACACACACACATATGTTACTCCTCCACAGTGCTGCCTCCTCCACTTCTTCCTGATTATTTTGTCTCTGCTAATGATGGCGGTGGAGTGATAAAGGCCATCTATCTCTCCAGATATGAGAACCAAGAGGGCCCTCCTCCCTCTATCTCTCCCCCATTAACAGCTCCTCCCCATGGGTGATTCAGCTACAAAGCCTGTCTGTAGCCTAGCTTTCTGGTCACTATAAACGATTATTAAGTGTTAATGTCAGGGTGGGCCTTCCCACAGTAAGGCCAGTGTATGGCTCTGTTTACTGTTGCCTAGCTGTTCTTGGCAACACAGCTTTCCATAAGTCATTTCCTCCAGTGTGTGTGTGTGTGTGTGTGTGTGTGTGTGTGTGTGTGTGTGTGTGTGTGTGTGTGTGTGTGTGTGTGTGTGTGTGTGTGTGTGTGTGTGATATGATATTGCAGCCATGCTAGCGTCCCATTAAGAGCGTTGTCATATATCCCCTTATGATCCGGATCCCGAGCGCTTGGTACCCTGTTCCGCACTATAAAGCATGTGTGAAACGCAAACGAACCCAGGCTGAAATTAATCTTGGACTTGCGTGAGTAGCGGGTCCAAGACCCAGAACCAGAGTACCAGGTATTGTGACGCGGCAGCGCAAGTCACGTGGAACTTTTTTGCTCGTTGTAAACAAGCTAGCTCGCTAACATCATGTGGAATGTACGTCTTGCTAATCCCACCCTGAAACTGCTATTTTCAGGTCTTGTGAAAGCAAAACGTGTTCTGTAGAGTCCTCACAAACGCTCCAGGAAACCGAACCAGGGCACCGAATTTCATATGTGAAAAAGCCATAACATTACATGGGGAATATTTAAATAATGCTATGTAACTGAATGTCTAGAATTAGAAAACTATAAAAAATTCTAAGTTGGTCCAAGTCTCTAAACACATGGCTCTGGGTGTAACTATATCAGTATTAGTGTCAATGACTCATTACAAGGCTATTAATTAGTGTAACATTAAGCATGTGTTTTTGTACAGGATTTCATGTAACTTTGAAAGGATACTTGCCCCTGAACGCGCACACACCACGCAGATAAAAGCACCTGTCCTGGCGTTGTGTCGGATGAGCATCAGCCGATGATTCCCGTCGTTATTCCGGCTCTAATGGGGGCAATGTTCCCAATCCCAGCGGATCCCAGGCTGTCCTGTTTTCCTTCCCTATTTCCGTTGTCCTGGTTCAGGCCTTTATTTTTAGCAGCATGTCACTGAGCTCCTGAGAAGGCGGAAGGCCCCACTGACGATTGTCTTCACTCTATCACTTTATTGGCTACCTCCTTAGAGAGAGGTGTCAGTGGGGAGGGGAAGGTGGTGTGTATTTGTAATTGTATAGAATTAGGCTCAGATATTCCTTATTGGGAATCATATAGTTTTGCTCTGTATGAAGGTGAACTTTTATAAGTCATGTGTTAGTGATGAAGTAAAGAACATGTTACGAATTAGCTGTTAATTCATATATTATTATATAATGACATATTAGTTTGATTGGAACCAATATTTGCCATGTTTTAGAGGTGATTGACACCAACCATCAGCACAGCTGGCCTTACAATGGATAGAGCCACACGGGGCTGTACTAGTGCATTATTACAAAAGGACAGAAGGACACACACACACACACACACACACACACACACACACACACACACACACACTCACACATACATACATACATACATACACACACACACACACACACACACACACACACACACACACACACACACACACACACACACACACACACACACACACACACACACACACACACACACACACACACACACACACACACTCACACTCACACTCACACACAGTCCTATCCCCCCCCCCCCCCTCCCACTCTCTCCTCTCTGTTCAGGTTGACCTCTAATATGCTAATTCCCTGGGTGTTGAGTGTTTATGAAACCATGCTGTCTCTGCTTCCCTCTTGAACTAATCACCCAGATACACACACACACACAAACACACACACACTTTGTCTCACACACGTACACACACACGCACATACACAACACAGCACAGAGATCCCCTCCATCTCACAATGCTTACTTAAGAGCTTCATCAGCCATAGGAAAATACATTTCTATGCCAGTGAGAAGTAGTGTGATTGTAATGGAGGTATTATGACTAGCAGCCTTAGCTTGGAGGCCATGAGTCTCTAGGTCTGCTTCCACCAGACTGAAAGAGATTGTCAGGGTAAACTGTTCCACTGGAAAACACGCAGTGCTCTTATGTAATGACTGTGGCAGAGCTGTGGAGGAGATACTCAGATTGACAGAGGAAAATGAACTAGACAAGCAGGGAGCTACAATATTACTGACACCCCCTCACTATAGAGTCCAGCACACTCACAGCCAGCAAGCAGTAGGAGATGCAGCAGGAAAATTACCTTCCATTTTGCCTGAGGAGAGAGATGAAGATGAAGGAACTCAACGCTTGACACTCTGTTAATGGACTGAAGCCTTTGGTTGTGCAGTATATATTCTCTATGTAGGGGCTATTATCTGTCAGACAGTGGAGTTCGGTGCCGTTTAAGATGAGGGAGGATTATTTATTTTTTCATGAACATGGCCTTATTTCTATTACAGCATATTGGATGACTGTCATTCATATTCCATTCACCCAGCTCAATGTAACATCGATAGGTTTAGGCTACTACATGATACTCAAATTTTCCCTGTACCCATCATGAGGTTGCTACAACCTAGCCTATGAAGGAAAGTTTACAAAGTAGGTGGACTGGTCAAGATAATTTTGAGTAATCAAGGTGATAGACAGTGACACATTAGATACCACCTTGCACAATCTTGCCTACATCTAGCTGATCTAGGGTGTAATTATTAGTCTAACAGTTGCAAACGAGAGTTTCTATTGGAAGAATTCTGGTATTTTTGTCTCTGTGTTTTTATGTTGCACTATTTTTATTTTTAGGAAATGTTCCTCCTCTGAGGAGCCTCCACTGCTGTCAGGGTGTAGATTTGAGACGGAAAGGCTTGAGGGCTCTTATTTGGTAGCCGATTAAGTCTATTACTGCAGGTTTTAACCAAGGGCTATTATTTGGCAGGGTGTATATTTGCAGGTTTTAACCAGAGATGCTGTAGGGCTATTATTTGGCAGGGTGTATATTTGCTGCTTTTAGCTGGAAATCCTATAGGGCTCTTATTTGGCATGGCATATATTTGCAGGGTATAGAGAGATATTAGTGTGGAGAGACAGTGCAGTGAGGATAGATGCTGGAAGGAGTTCTTCTGTAGTTTAATGCTTTTCCTCTCCTGAAGAAAAGCTCTAAACCCTATCTGAGATTCTATGGTCTTTTAATCATTTTAAACATCTTTTAACACAGGCTTATCACCCAACATACACTTCGTACTTTTTTTACACTTTTAACGTAGGCCAGGCCCTGTTGTTACCTCATATCCCAGCAATAATGTCTTGCATTACACCTGGGAAGAAAACTCTTACATTTGCTCAACTTGCCATTGGCTCAACCTTTGGCTCAACTTAACCCATGGCCATTGGCTCCACTTAAGGCAAACATTTTCACTATATTATCCCACACAGCTACAAGGATGCACTTTCATGCTAGGTTTCATATTGAAGCTTATGGAGACCCCAACTGATGTATAGAACAATATTCAAATTAACTACTTGTGTTTAGATACAAGCATCATGAAACCTCTAACACAATAAATTCATTTGACTTGGTAAAAATATTTTGGGGGTGGACGTAACTTGCTTACCACTTTTTCCAGGTGGTTTCTTTTTTCATAGACTCCATGAAAGGATGCCCTTTTACTAAATATTTTGTCAAATTATGAATTTCGTGTATGGTTTCCTAAAAACAAGAGTGGCACAACCTACCTCTTTGACTGAACTGTCACCACTCTCTCCTACAGATTAACCCCATTCACCAGCTAGCAGCCCTCTGGTCCAACCTTTTGTACCCAGCTTCCCCAAAAAGAGCATCTATGGAAAGTCTTCAGTGTTTTTTATTAAACGCCACAATAGCTTCCCTACTTAACAGAAACAGCCTATTCCTAATGCTCTATGACAAGCCCTGCAGCACCATTAATAAGAAACCCAGGAGGGGTTGACATGAAGCTCTGAGGCAATGTTTTACCAAAAAATGTAATGGTATGTTACATAAACAAATGGTTCAAATGTAATGGACCTTTCATTTCAACCCATTGTTTGAATGTGTCAGCACACTTTTTCTACATTACTTGCATGCATATAATGTAAGGCATTTCCTTATTCAGTCAGACGTCTGTTGAAACGGATTAAAGTGTGTGTTAAAGTTATAAAATAAAGCAATGATCACATCTTGTATGTAAAGCATAATAATGAAGTTATCTTTATTTAAAATGTAATGTTAATGTAAAAATATCAAGTGTGCTATATAATATCGTCATTACACTGTTCCAGCAGCCCAACTGTTTTAGTCCCCATCATCAATAGGGAGGGGTAGCGAAATTCGGTTCCTCAATGGCATTGACCGAATCTTCTACCGGACCGAAAGTTTAAACGTGTTTTAATGTAGATTTTTTAAATGTATTTCTTTTTATTTCACCTTTATTTAACCAGGTAGGTCAGTTGAGAACAAGTTCTCATTTACAACTGCCACCTGGCCAAGATAAAGCCAAGCAGTGCGACAAATACAACAACACAGAGTTATACATGGGATAAACAAACGTACAGTCAATAACACAATAGACAATCTGTATACAGTGTGTGCAAATGAAGTAAGGAGGTAAGGCAAAAAATAGGCCAATAGTGGCGAAGTAATTACAATTTAGCAATTAACACTAGAGTGATAGATGTGCAGATGAGGATGTGCAAGTATAAATACTGGTGTGCAAAAGAGCAGAAAAAAACTAAAATGAATATGGGGATGAGGTAGGTAGGTGGTTGGATGGGCTATTTAGAGATGGGCTGTGTACAGCTGCAGCGATCGGTAAGCTGCTCTGACAGCCGATGCTTGAAGTTAGTGAGGGAGACATAAGTCTCCAACTTCAGTGATTTTTGCAATTCGTTCCAGTCATTTTTTTTTATTTCACCTTTATTTAACCAGGTAAGCTAGTTGAGAACAAGTTCTCATTTACAACTGCGACCTGGCCAAGATAAAGCATAGCAGTGTGAACAGACAACAACACAGAGTTACACATGGAGTAAACAATAAACAAGTCAATAACACAAAAAAACACAAAAAAATAAAAATGAGTCTATATACATTGTGTGCAAAAGGCATGAGGAGGTAGGCAATAAATAGGCCATAGGAGCGAATAATTACAATTTAGCAGATTAACACTGGAGTGATAAATCATCAGATGATCATGTGCAAGTAGAGATACTGGTGTGCAAACGGGCAGAAAAGTAAATAAATAAAAACAGTAAGGGGATGAGGTAGGTAAATTGGGTGGGCTGTTTACAGATGGACTATGTACAGCTGCAGCGATCGGTTAGCTGCTCAGATAGCAGATGTTTAAAGTTGGTGAGGGAAATAAAGTCTCCAACTTCAGCGATTTTTGTAATTCGTTCCAGTCACAGGCAGCAGAGAACTGGAAGGAAAGGCAGCCAAAGAAGGTGTTAGCTTTAGGGATGACCAATGAAATATACCTGCTGGAGCGCGTGCTACGGGTGGGTGTTGCTATGGTGACCAGTGAGCTGAGATAAGGTGGAGCTTTACCTAGCAAAGACTTATAGATTACCTGGAGCCAGTGGATTTGGCGACGAATATGTAGCGAGGACCAGCCAACGAGAGCACACAGGTCGCAATGGTGGGTAGTATATGGGGCTTTGGTGACAAAACGGATGGCACTGTGATAGACTGCATCCAATTTGCTGAGTAAAGTGTTGGAGGCAATTTTGTAAATGACATCGCCGAAGTCAAGTATTTAATTTTGGATTGGAGATGCTTAATATGAGTCTGGAAGGAGAGTGTACAGTCTAGCCAGACACCTAGGCATTTATAGTTGTCCACATATTCTAAGTCAGAACCGTCCGGAGTAGTGATGCTAGACGGGCGGGTGTGGGCAGCAATCGATTGAAGAGCATGCATTTACTTTTACTAGCGTTTAAGAGCAGTTGGAGGCCACAGAAGTAGTGTTGTATGGCATTGAAGCTCGTTTTGAGGTTTGTTAACACAGTGTCCAAAGAAGGGCCAGATGTATTCAGAATGGTGTCGTTTGCGTAGAGGTGGATCAAAGAATCACCCGCAGCAAGAGCGACATCATTGATATATAGAGAGAAAAGAGTCGGCCTGAGAATTGAACCCTGTGGCACCCCAATAGAGACTGCCTGAGGTCCGGACAACAGGCCCTCCGATTTGACACACTATCTGAGAAGTAGTTAGTGAACCAGGCGAGGCAGTCATTAGAGAAACCAAGCCAACGCTTGGCATTGCGCATGGTGATCTTAGGCTGCTCGGCAATGGAAACCCATTTCATGAAGCTCCCGAAAAACAGTGCTTGTGCTGACGTTGCTTCCATGACGGTGCCACGTTGAAAGTCACTGAGCTCTTCAGTAAGGCCATTCTACTGCCAATGTTTGTCTATGGAGATCGCATGACTGTGTGCTCGATTTTATACATCTGTCAGCAACAGATGTAGCTGAAATAGCCGAATCCAATCATTTGAATGGGCGTCCACATACTTTTGTATACATAGTGTATGTTTTAAATTCTAAGACATTCTAAGGTGTGTATCATTCACAACTAAAGTTGCAAAAGAACACTAAATCTAGGGCATAGGACCTGTTTCAAATGATGACTTTTACAAATCAATTCCAATCAAATCAAATGTTATTTGTCACATATACCGAATACAACCTTACTGTGAAATGCTTACATACAAGTCCTTAACCAACAATGCAGTTTTTTTTATTAAGTAAGAAAATATTTGCTTAAATAATGAATACAAAATAAAATAAAGTTAAAAACGTAACACAATAAAATTCAAATAACGAGACTATATACCAGTACCGAGTCAATGTGCGGGGTACAGGTTAGTCAAGGTAAATGAGGTAATATGTATATGTAGGTAGGGGTAAAGTGACTATGCATAGATAATAAACAGTGAGTAGCAACAGCGTGAAAAGGGGATCAATGCAAATAGTCCAGGTAGCCATTTGATTAACTGTTTAGCAGTCTTATGGCTTGGGGGTAGATATGTGCACATATCCTTTCTATTTTATTCAGCTAAGTTCAATCAAATTCTTCTTACTATAAAATCATATATTATAAAATAATGGCACGGGACTTATTTTATAAGTATATCTTGTTTGCTAAATGAACAAGCCTAATGTTATGGCATGACTCATAGCCAGATAACACACAGTAGGCCAACTCCTATTCTGTTCTTCTGAAGAAAATTCTTCATATCATAATGTTTCTTTACACCTGTCTAAAATAAATAATGGATTTATTGTGATGGTGTATATTAAGTTGATTTAATTAACTTTTTGAAATGTAGATATACAAAAGGCGCGCATCAGCAGCTTGTATGCCTGGAGATGCTAAACGTGTTTATGTTAATTAACGGTAGTAGTCATACCTTACTGTGTGGTGTCCTGTATACAACAGGAGTACCCTGAACATGGTGCAGAAATACACAGGGTTTCTCCCTCCCCATATTGACTGATACCATTCAATTCAATAATAAAAAAAGACAATAGAAGTGAAAGTTGAGTCCAGTAAAAATGTTATGCTGAGTGCCAGGTCTCTCTCCATTCAGAGACGTCAGTATCAAGCCTGTCTGTCGGTCAGGATTCCATCACGTCATCTTGCAAGTCTCCAAGTGCTGGCTCCATAGATGCATCTGTGAATACATGCGCACATAGCGGACCTGTGTTGCTCAGATGGTAGAGCATGGTGGTTACAACGCCTGGGTTGTGGGTTTGATTCCCAAGGGGGACCAGTATGGAAATGTATGCACTCACTACTGTAAGTTGCTCTGGATAAGAGTGTCTGCTAAATGACTAAAATGTAAATGTACATATGTAGTCACTGTTCTATTACTAATGGTAGTTAGGATAGGTGATATCTGACAAACATACACTGTATTGCAGTTTGAACAGGTCAGACTAAACCTACCTATTTCTGGTCTCCCCATCGATGACTGTTGGTGAGCAGGCTGGAGGTAAGGTCATTGCCAGCGCCTCATTGATGGGCATGCCAGCGTAGATCAGCTCCTGGCCCCTCATCAAAGATACTGTTTGGTCACACGCAAAGAGCACTAATTACATTATCAATGGTAGTTATTATTAGCATGGATGAACCAACTTGGTTGCTGCATTCACCTTTCTATTTCACCTCTGATATCATGATCAGGCTGGTTCCACCAGGCTAGGTTATGAAGGTGAATTGGGACAAAACTTGAGACTGTTTTGACTTTTGACCATGTCAAATGTCACCAACGTGATTCAAGTGTACTCCCTGTTCCATTTATAGTGGTAAAATGCATTTTGTTATAAAGAAAGGACAAAGATTTTTGATAATGCAATTCACAATCTAAATGACTCTTCAGGTATCTGCTTGGCTGAGTAATTAGCCTACTAGTTTATCAAACCGGTTATTTTTTTATACAAATTTTCACATAACACACATTACCGTTGTTGATGAAGCCGTCCGTGTCATCGGGGCAGTAACTCGGGTCAAGCTAATTCTAGGCCTTCACTAGTTACAACAGTCACAAAGTCATACAGGCCACCTAATTCTACAATTTATCTCCTTAACATTTAATGTATAGCTAACCTTAACCACACAGCTAACCTTGTGTCTAACCCTAACCTTAAATTAAGACCAAAAAGCACATTTTAGTTTTCATGAACTTCTACGACATAGCCAGTTTTGACTTTGTGGCGGTGGAAACCCTAGTTATATGCTTTACAGATTAATTGGATTAGATTCAGGCTGGTCACGCTGTTACGGTTTGTTGCTCCTAGGTCTCTGTATTTTTCAGACTCAGACATGAGTTAGCTACATCAATTATTTTGTTTTGCCCTAGACAATACAGAATACACTTGTATGACCTACGAACTAACTTGCAAATCTGACAAGTAGTCTAGCCTGCCTCGGTAGTTTTATCAAATGATAACGTTACATAACCAGCAGTATCTAGCTACAACCTAACTAAATTGTAATAAAGTAGCTAGCTAGTTATCTAGCTAGCTATGCTAATGTTAGCTAAAACGTTAGCTAGCCTCGCTTTATTAAAAGATAGCTACTTACATAACCAACAATGCCATTATCTAAAATCGTTAGCTAAATTATACCAGAGAGGTATGTGCTTTTTGGTCTTAATTTAAGGTTAGGGTTATTTGAGTATCTCTGGTTATACTACCACCACTGGTAGTTGCAAACCGGAGCCCCTTCAATGAGTGGATTCGATTAGGCATAGCGGTGGGGCACTGTTCGAAAAATCAGTGAGTGAGAACCGCCTTTCTCAAATTGAACAGTAATCTGTGCCGCTCGGTCAAGACAGCATGGTGCATCGTCCAGAAACATACATAATCTATTTTCCATAAAATGTATGTGAAGGCAGATAAAGCGTTTTATCAAAAGCTATAACTTTTGCATGTGAATACACAGAATCCTACTCATTACTCCACGTGCTAATTTCGTCACTTTTGTCTTGAGATGATTTAGCCGTGAGAGGCAGCCGGTACCAAAACAAATGCAAGCAAATGAATTTACTTGTTTTAGACAAGATTGACTTTATGACCCAAATAATCCTATTTACACTTTGTAGTCAGTTTGACACTAGAATGAATGTTTCTGACTCGTATCGATGCCACATCCAGGGCCCTCTGAGTGTGGTGTCAGGAAAATAACCTCTCACTCAAAGTCAACAAAACAAAGGAGATGATCATGGACTTCAGGAAACAGCAGAGGGAGCATCCCCCCCATCCACATCATTTGGCAAGGAATGTGACTCGTGTATCCCATCATTTAGATACATTTTATAGGGATTTATTTGTGTGTGTTTTAAAGGCATCCGCCTGTGTGTAGGGAGCGGTCGGAACGTAGTTGAGTGAGCGAGACACCAAGGGGAAAGGGAATTTATGGACAAGAACTGTGTGATGCTTGGCTTGTTTTCTTTTTGTTGTGCGCAGCTAATGCACGTGTACAAATGGAACACTAGTCATTGCATAATTACGTTGTCTTCAGGACAATTTCAATTTTTGGAGGACAAAATTTCACCTGGCCGTATGTGCACACTGTAAAGGGGTAACTTTGAATTTAACAGTAGCGTACAGGCAGCTCGGTGGAATGTAAAATTCTGTATTTCATATTACAGTACACCTACTGTAATATAAATACGGTATGAAAGCAAGTACTGTGTAATGACACACACTACAATACCATACAATTTACAGTATTATAATGTAAAAAAGTAAATGCTACCGTAATCGGAATGATTGAATGGAAGAATGAATAATGAAATGTATTTAGGGGAGGGTTTGTATTTTTATTTTTTTTACAGTATTTTACTGTAATCACAGGGGATTAGTAGGTTGGCTGCTTGGTAAAGTGTTTACACATGACAGTATATTATTGCATATTTGGTGTTTTTTACCACTTGCACTTCTAGACGCCTTAAATTGGTACAGCGTTCTCCTTCACGAGTGCAACAAATATAGCCTCTTACAAGTCATACCTCAAAATATGTTAATGCATCTGAAACAACAATACCATGCACCCACTAGTGTTCAAAAGGCTTTTGGTGCCCCAAAGATATGGTACGGTACTGTATTCTGTGGGGTGGAATTACAGTACCATTCGAAATACAGCAATTTTCCCAAAATGCACCATCATTTAAAGTCTGATGCATTTTTTTATTACTTTTGATAATACCTAAAATTACTGCTTAAATTACAGTTTTCCATTATTGTGCAGCCGCAACGCACATTCCACCTGCCCTACTGTTCAGTTTACTTGCCCGGGCAATCGGGCAACCATTAATATCAACCCCTGCCCAGGGATGTTTTATAGTTGACCTGTAAACAGTGTGTGGTGCTCTAGTCTTGGCTCGTCTGGTTGGTATTAGTGCTGCTCAGTAGTTTCGGCTGCCCTGGGTGGAAGTGATTGTTTGCTCAGCACCTGTTAAAAAGCAGGCAGGTGAGAGAGATGGCCTATATAGGAGAGCTGTGTGCTGTGTAAAGTGGCCTCCTCTAGCCATCTCACCTCCCCCAGTGAGCTTTATGACTGTGTGCTGTGTATGACTGTGTGCTGTGTATCTGGGGCTGAGGTACAGGGACAGGTGGACAGATGGAGGGATAGAGGAAAGGATGGATAGAGGAGGCTGTCTTTATGGCTCTCAGTCTGTACAGATCAGCGGAGGCTGGTGGGAGGAGCTATAGGAGGACGGGCTCATTAATGGCAGTAATGGAATGAATGGAACGGTATCAAACACATCAAGCATATGGAAACCACATGTTTGATCTGTTCCATTAATTTCATTTCAGCCATTACAATAAGCCTGTCCTCCTATAGCTCCTCCCACCAGTCTCTGGTACAGAGTCTCCAGGGAGTGTTAGTAACAGAGAAGTGCCTGCCCTAGCTATATTTTTCACATTTTTGACAGTATGACAGTATTTGACGGTATTTTATGTTTTCTGTATGTAAAAGTGTAGATCATTTCAAATTCCTTATATTAAGTAAACCAGATGGCACCATTTTCTTTTTTCTTTACGGATAGCCAGGGGCACACCCCAACACAAATCATGTGTTTAGTGAGTCTTCCAGATCAGAGGCAGTAGCGACGATAGCCAGCTAACTAGCGATTAGCATTAGCGGCTAACACAATTTAGCTAAAACTTGCTAAGAAAAGACAAACTAGCTGTTTGCAGATGTAAGAAACGCAAACTAATAGTGTAATTATAGAACACTTATGGATTTATATTAAGAAGCAAAGTGGAAACAACATCGTTGTCATCAACATTGTTGCATGTGCTCTCGTGGTCAAGCAAAAACAAATGAGCTCATTGAGTGACGGGGCATAGCTAGGTCTGTGAGGAAAGTGACATGGAGAGAGAGCGAGAGAGCGGAGAGGGATGACTCAAGTAGCGGTGTAAACAATAAAAATGGACGTTACACGGGGCATATCACATAACAAACCAAACATTCAAATACCATTATTGAAGGTAACATAAAAACCCAAACCGGTCCGTGCATCAATATATATGTGTATATATATTGACCGGTATATAGTAAAATACGTATACCACCCAGCCCTACCCAGTTGTAACCACTAATTAGAATGGATGTTAAGTGGTTTATTGTTTTGTCCTCCAACTGGATAAACTCTTGCTAGGGGAGTAAAAGCAGGCTTGGTTGATGTTTGTGCACCGTGAATGGCTGGTTTTGGATGGCTTGTGCTGAGTGAGTTTGTTTTGGGTGAACTGTGTTGTGTTGAGCTTGTAGCTGAGTTTGGAGCTGATTGCTTATTGGCTGTGTTTTACCTGACTTGTGATTGGCTGGGCTTGGGGTGTCAAGCTGCAGTGCTAATGCATCCTCTGGGGTGTATAACTGGGAGGGAGTGTGTTTTACTGCAGTGAAAATCTTAAGCTACAACCCCCTCATCTCTCCCTCTCGCATTCCTTCCCCTGCAATTCCTCCCTCCTATCTCCATCCATCTTCTCTCCAACTCTCCTCCCCCTGCCTTTCTCTCCCTCCTCTCTCTATCTCCCTCCTCCTCTTCCTTCTCTCTCCATCTCCCCATAACTCACTATCTCTACTCCTCTCCGTCGCTTCCTCTCCATCCTCTCCCTCCTTCTCTGCATGAGAATGAACTTTCCATGGCAGCAAACATTGATCATCTTTTATAGCCTATATCCCCTGGCCTCACACAATCATGGAGCGAATCAGGGAGATACAGTAGATGGAGAGAGAGAGAGGGTTTTGATGGTTGGGATGCTGTTGCTAAATGGAGGTAGATAGAGAAGTGAGAATAGTCCCAGTAAAGGGTGTGTCAGTAAGGATGACCACAGGGCAACACCACAGTGGAGCAGACAGTACTGCTACCAGGATGGGAAGGAACAGCCTCTTATCATCTATATGCTTCTCCACTAATAACAACAGACAGTTAGTTACACTGGAGGGGAGAAGAGGAAAGAAGCAGGGTAAGGGGAATTAAGAGAGAGAGAAAGAGAGAGAGAGAGAGAGAGAGAGAGAGAGAGAGAGAGAAAGTGGAGAGACTAAGAGAGAGAGACGATGCTGTACCAAAGACTCTCCCCCAGCCCTAATAGGCATCAGAGCTATAGTGTTAGTGATACTCAAACAACCCCTGTCTAAACTCACTGGTGATCATGTCACTAGATGACTTGTGTCTAATCAAAGCTGTAATGAATATGCTGCAGTCCAGAGCTGTAGTCTTCAGTCCCTGAGGCGTTGGTTATTATATTAGATTAGCCAAGCCCGGCACAGGGACCAGCACTGCGGCACTACTGTTGTTGTTGATGCTGGGGCTAGGTTAGCGCTAGCATCATCCTCGCTAACACACCTCGACACACCCAGAACACTGGTACTGGCAGCCAAAATTGTGCTATGTCTTTCTCTCTCTCTTTCTCTCTTTCTCTCTCTCTCTTTCTCTCTCTCTCTCTCTCTCACTCACTTTCTCTCTAACTAGCAAAAATGCACCTTTCGTCGAGTCAGCGCTCCTCTATCCCCACTGGGATTATCCCCCTAATCTCCACACTGACATGTTCAACTTACTTTCTCCTCCTCTTTTCTCTCTCTGGAAGTTTTCTTTGACATCCTCACTTTCAAAGGCAGAATACATTATCACATACCTTACATGGGAGGATTGCTGCACTTCAGGCCCTTTCTTCCCTTTTCTTCTTCTTTCATTCATGGCGCTGAGAGGCAACGTTTCTGGAGAGGTGCAGCAGTTATGGAGTTCTATTGACCTCTGACCTCTATTTATGTTAATAGATGGAGTGGTGTTCTGTCTTTATTCATATGGATTTTGGGGCCAGCCTGGGAGAGCCCTATAGATAATCCCTGCCGCAGTCAGAGAACGATTAGTCAACTGTTTCTACCCGTCTCTATCTCTAACTCCTCCATCCATCCTTCCCTCAGCTCTGCACTGGATAATCAGGATGAATGTTCATCCACCAGGCAGTCAACTGCTGACAGAATAGTTTAACTTTAATGTACTAACTTTAGCAGGAGGAGCTGTGAATGAGATGGCAAAGTTATGCCAAGCTCTCTAAGATGAATCAGGGGAAGCTGGTTTGCCCTGACCGTGTGACCTGACCATAATAACTTTTATAAACTGGGTGGTTCAAACCCTGAATGCTGATTGGCTGAGAGCTGTGGTTTATCAGACTGTATACCACGGGTATGACAAAACATTTATTTTTACTGCTCTAATTACGTTGGTAACCAGTTTACAATAGCAATAAGGCATCTCGGGGGTTTATGGTATATGGCCAATATACCACAGCTAAGGGCTGTATCCAGGTAATCCGCCTTGCATCGTGCATAAGAACAGCCCTTAGCTGTGGTATATTGGCTATATACCACACCAACTCGTGCCTTATTGCTTAAATGTACTATAAGTTCACATGGTCCTAGTTATAGTAAAACTACATTGTATAGCAGGGTTCCCCAATAGGTGGCCCGTGGGCCAAATTTGGCCTGCAGGTGATTTTATTTTTGCCCCCCAAATTTTCGGAGCAAAAATACATATACACTGAACAAAGATATAAACGCAACATGTAAAGTGTTGGTCCCATGTCTCATGAGCGGAAATAAAAGATCCGAGAAAGGTTCCATAGACACAAAAAGCTTATTTCTCACATAGTTTGTGCACAAATGTTTTACATTCATGTTAGTGAGCATTTCTGTTTTGCCAAGATAATCCATCCACTTGACAGGTGTGGCATATCAAGAAGCTGACTAAACAGCATGATCATTACACAGGTGCACCTTGTGCTGGGGACAATAAAAGGCCACCATAAATGTTTTGTCACACAACACAGTGCCAGAGATGTCTCAAGTTTTGAAGGAGCGTGCAATTGGAATGTTGACTGAAGGAATGTCCACCAGAGCCAGATCATTTAATATTAATTTCTCTACCATTAGCCGCCTCCAAAGTAGTTTTAGAGAATTTGGCAGTACGTCCATTCGGTCTCACAACCGCAGACCACGTACGTGCATCGTGTCATGTGGGCGAGTGGTTTGCTGATGTCAACGTTGCCAACAGAGTGCTCCATGGTGGCGGTGGGGTTATGGTATGGGCAGACATGAGCTACGGACAACAACCACAATTGCATTTTTTTTCAATGGCAATTTGAATGCACAGAGATACCGTGACGAGATCCTGAACCCCATTGTCGTGCCATTCATCCGCCTCCATCACCTCATGTTTCAACATGATAGTGCATGGCCCCATGTTGCAAGGATCTGTATACATTCCTGGAAGCTGAAAATGTCCCTGTTCTTCCATGGCCTGCATACTCACCAGACTTGTCACCCATTGAGCATGTTTGGAATGCTCAGCATGTTCCAGTTCCCGCCAATATCCAGCAACTTCGCACAGCCATTGAAGAGGAGTGGGACATCATTCCACAGACCACAATCAACAGCCTGATCTACTCTATGCGAAGATGTGTTTCGCTGCATGAGGCAAATGGTGGTCACAACAGATACTGAATGTTTTTCTAATCCATGCCCCTACCTTTTTTTAAGGTATCTGTGACCAACAGATGCATATCTGTATTCCCAGTCATGTGAAATCCATAGATTAGTTCCTAATTAATTTATATTAACTGTAACTCAGTAAAATCTTTGAAATTGTTGCATGTTGCGTTTATATTTTTGTTCAGTATATATATTTCGCTCTTAGACATAAAAGACTGTAAAATCACCAGGAAATGTGCTCAAAAGTTATTTTTATTTAGGAAATCTGTTTGTAAGTATTCTCATGCATAAATAAAGAGGGATATGTGATCGTATCCCACTGTAATCAAGGTTTGAAATGATTCTGTTTTTGTCAAATACTATATCTGTTTGGGATTCTTGCGGTTAATTTGCAGTGTACAAAGTATTTATAACTATGTTCCAGTCCCACGACCATCCATTCAAGAAAAAATCGTCCCACTGCTGAATGTAATTGGAGTCCCTTGGTGTATAGCTTAACTTTGTTTTGTGAATGAGTTCAGGCCCAGCCTCTGTGTTGAGACTGGGAGAGAGCCTGCCTACCTGCCCTGTGTGTTTGGAAACATGTAATTTCCCCATAGGAAAAATGAACCGTCCGTGGCTAAATCACTCTTTTCATTTGTGTAATTGAATAATATCAAAGAATACATCACTTTTTGTAAGTGTGTACACTGTGCACAGGCTCATATTTATTTATGTAGCCAGCATGAACTTTGGAGAAGGAAAGGCGTTTTGTTTCAGCTTGTGTGATGGTTTCATTGACATTGTATAAACATTCCTGTAGGCTTGCCTGCTATTGCTAAGCGTTGTGTGTATGTGTGTATGTGTGTGTGTGTGTGTGCGTATGTGTGTGTGTGTGTGTGTGTGTGTGTATGTGTGTATGTGTGTGTGTGTGTGTGTGTGTGTTTGTGTGTGTGTGGGGGTGTGTTGCCATTCTGAGATTGTTTTGTATGCGTATATCATTTGGGAAGGTGACACATTTCTGATTTATATGTGTGTCTACTAAGAGGGTTGCATGTTTGTATATTTGATGTCTTAAGGGTTGAACAAAATGTTTTATGAATTCTTATATTAATTATATTCCACTAAGGGGCCATCTGTACTATATATGTATGAGTATTTCTTAGCAGATTCTGTCTTGTGTGTGTGTGACAGTGTTGTGTCTCCCCTAGTCTAACACAGGCATAAATAACCTGGCCTGTAGAGTAGCAGAGCAGAGTGGAGAACATGTTTGTGAATCACATTGCACCAGAGGACATGAATACACACAAACACACACACACACACTCTATCACACACACACACACACACACACACACACACACACACACACACACACACACACACACACACACACACACACACACACACACACACACACACACACACACACACACACACACACACACACACACACATACACACACGGAAGGCACATAGTTTCCTGGCACCATGTCTCTGTCTATGAGCAAGAGACATACACATACTCACTTACCTTTCCTTTCCTTTCAATTTATTTAAAGGTGATTATCCTTCATTGCCTTGACTAGCAATAATGTAGCTAAATCAGCATACAATTCAACCCAATTAAATGACGAGATACCTTCTCTCCTTTCTCTTTCATTTATTTGTCTTTCTTGCTCCCACACACCTCCCTTCCTCTATCACTCTCCACCCCTCTCTGTTCCCATCATCCTCCCATGGGACCCACCGTTGGTACAAGTGCTATGGTCCATGACTACAGGGAAGCAGGACTTGTACTGTGGTTCTAACCACCAGAGACCCGGCCTGTATGTCTTACATCACTTGGCATTATGGAATAGATCTCTTCCCGAGCCTGTCATCATTTATTTGGCTGCAGAGCTGTGTGTGTGTATGTGGGAGGAGGGAGAAGATAAATGGAGCTAGCATTTAAAAGGGAAGAGGGTGTGTGTGAGGAGAGGAGATATGTAGGTGCAATTCAAAGAGGAGAGAAGACAGCTGTAGGTAGGTACTATCTGAGAGAAGAACAGAGAGAGAGAGAGCTGTGATGCTAGCTGGAGTGCAATCGATAACTGTGTGCTCCGTCTGTCACATTCCATTTGATTGTTGCCAAATCCTGCTCCCTTGGGAGTGAGCTGTCTCTGTCTCTTTCTGTCTGAAAGAGAGAGGAGGCCAGAGACCAGGGGACCTGCCATCCCCGCTGTCCAGCTCTGCTAACACACACACACACATGCACGCACATGCACACACACTCCCTGAAGGTTGTGTTTTTATTAGTATGTTTATCAACAAGGACCGAGGAGTGGACAGTGACTCAGCCGCTCCATCCCTTTCGTTGTATCCTTATTCCTCGTTTCTCTCTCTCTCTCTCTCTCTCTCTCTCTCTCTCTCTCTCTCTCTCTCTCTCTCTCTCTCGCTCTCTCTCTCTTTCTTTCTCTCGCAATGTCTCTCTCCATCCTCAACTCAGCCCTCAGTCCAGTTGTGTCACTATCTCCCTTCTGCATTCGTCTATTTCTCTGCTCCATAGAGGCTCATGTCCGTTCTGTGCCTGTCTGAGTCGGTCTAGCTCGGGTCTGGGTGGTCTCTCCCTACAGCAGGTATCTGTGATAAGTTACGTTCACAGGGCTTGCTAGCTGCTAGCTCCCATGCCTTTTATGGGATGGCTACAGTAATGAGAGAATCTGTGCAGCTGCATCTCCCTGCATAACCCAAAGCAGTGTGTGTGTGTGCATATGTGTGTGTGTAGGCTGGACACATTACATTTTTAACAACGCTTTTTTCTGATAAAAACTAGTTTATTGCATCTGCCGCGGAGCCCAGTTTCATAATATCACCATATTGCCCAGCTGCTTGCCGTCGTTTTTGAAGTAATCACGAAAAACAGGCCTTATTTTAGTGCATTTTTCACCCTGCCAGCTCCTATTAGTTCTATAGAGCACCGTGGCACCAACTCGCCTTCCGAACGTTCTATTCCCAGCTTATTGTTCAACGTCACAATGCCTGCTTCGCTCTTGTTGGCAATGAGACCTGCTCACGTTGTTTACTGTTAAAATGTAAACAACAACAAAAAATGAGTCAGGGGACTCTGAGGTCTTCCCATTGTTTCCTATAGGGGAAATATAGGCATGTCTGTCTTTCGCAAAATATCTCGCAATGTGTATATTTAGATTTTTTTCAAGTCAGACGCCATTTTAATCATGAGAATATCCTCTTTCTAATTATTTAAGTCTGGGCAGCGAGCTCGGTTGTCATCAAATGCTAGCCCCAAAATACTTTTCCCCCTTGGAACGCTGAGTTCCCCCCATTGTTTTCCTATGTAGAGGCATGCCGGTCTATTTCGCCAAATATCTCACAATTTGTATGTTTAGTTTTTTTCAAGTCATGCACCATTTTAATCAGGATAATCTCCTCTTAGTAATTATGTTAGTCTGGGCAGCAAGCTCGTTTGTCATCAATCACTAGACCAGAAATAGTAAGAAGTTCTCATTTTCCCCTACTTTCTCATTACGCAGACAATAGCACAGTTGACACCATCGAGGATGTTTACTTTCTACACAAGTTGTTGTTTTCCAGTGTTGTCCGATGAACAGATTGTAGTGGTAAAATAAAAAGGGATACATTTTTTGTGTGCCATTTAGGAGAAATGGAATTCTAAGCATCACTCCAGTCAAAACAGGCTCTGCGAACGTTCAATTCTATTAATTTGCTATGGGCTCGTGCTAGTGTTCCAGCTTAGTCAATGTTCTTTTGCCATTTTTCAGCCTTGGATGAATTTTAACTTGTTCTATTGTCCAGCCTAGTGTGTGTGTGTGTGAGTGTGTGGGCTTGTGCTTGCGCGTGTGTGTGCTTGCGTGGGTGTGTGAATTGTTCTGCATTCAACATGCTTTTCGAACATGCTTAAATGCCTATTAGCTCCATCAGCTGGAGAGGAATGCTAGTTCCCCAGGCTTAGTGGTTCCATAGAGGCCTGTTAGAGAATGTCTCTGGTTGCATAGTAGAAGTAGTACTGGATATGATGGGTCTGGGACTGGAACACTCAAAACAACCCCAGGTTTGTGGAAGAAAGGGGGAGGAAAGAGGGGGTAGATAGGAGTCAGAGTGAAAAATACATTCCCTTCTGCAGCTGCAAGACAGAAATGAAGGAGAGAGAGAATAGTAGATGAGTAGCACGATTTATGTCAGGGGTTGTGTGTGTGTGTCTTGTGGGGGCAGAGGGGTGGGTTCTGTGTGTGTATGTGTGTGTGTGTGTGTGTGTGTGTGTTTGTGTGTATGTGTGTGTGTGTGTGTGTGTGTCTGTGTGTGTGTGTGTGTGTGTGTGTGTGTGTGTGTGTGTGTGTGTGTGTGTGTGTGTGTGTGTGTGTGTGTGTGTGTGTGTGTGTGTGTGTGTGTGTGTGTGTGTGTGTGTGTGTGTGTGTGTGTGTGTGTGTGTGTGTGTGGGGGATGGCTAAGTAAGCCTTTCTTAGGTCACTTCTTATTAAAAACCTTGTGGTGTGTGTATTTGTGTGTGTGTTTAGGTTATATCAGATCTGTATTTCTTGGATGATTCTAAATACATGCGTGCACACACACACACACACACACACACACACACACACACACACACACACACACACACACACACACACACACACACACACACACACACACACACACACACACACACACACACAGAGGGTTGGGAAGGCTTTTTAAATGTAATCAGTTACTGGTTACCTGTCAAAAATGATAATCAGTAACTGATTACTTCCAGTTACTTTTAGGTTACTATCCCCTTAAGTGGATTATAAGAAAACAAAACGGATCCATCAAATGCATTTGGTGTGTCATCATAGTGGTGTCTGACTTGTGGTCAGACTCACTTATTTAACTTTCACCTTTTTTAAAAGCTGAATTGAATGTCATTGAGAAAACAGAAAGGTGTCAATTCATATTTTTCCATAAACATCCTTTCTGAATTCAAAATTAATCCAAGAAGTAATCATCTAGTTTTTCAAAGTATCTGTAATCCGATTACAATATGTTTTTGTTGTAATGTAATGATTACAGTCACGTTTTTTGTAATCAGAATACATGCAAACGATTACATGTACAGTAATCAGTTACTCTCCAACCCTGCTCTAACACACACACACACACAGTACTATCCCCCATTAGGCGTGTGCTGCAGCTGGGTCGCTGCTCCCCTCACTCCTAATTTGTTTGACTTTCCCCTCGTGTGATTCCAGCCTGCCACATCCCCCTCTGTCCCAAAACCCTGTGCGCTCTCTCTCTCTCGCTCTCTCTCTCTATCGCTCTCTCTCTCTCTCTCTCGCTCTCTCTCTCTCTCTCTCGCTCTCTCTCTCTCTCTTTCTTTATCTTTCTCTATCTTGTTAAAGCACATAGAGATGTTCTGACTGGGAATGCTCACACACACACCCCTCAGGACGGCAGTGGCCAGGCGGCTGGCGCTCACCTTCAGTGGCAGTACAGTGGCGAAGATGTCTCAATAAACCATTCAGGCTGCTAATGCAGAAACATGGATGACATCTCCCCTGTGCCAGATATCTGGAACCCCCCCCCCCCCCCACAACACTCCCCCAATCACATTACCCTGAATGGGAAATCCAATAGGCTGTCCTATTTCCAGCTCTTTCTGGTCAAATACTGTATGTAATCATATAGTGAAATACTAGTTGCTTTTATCTGCTGCAGTGGACCAGACCCTCAAGGGACTAAGGGAGAAGGAGTGTTAAACTGTCAAAATAACAAGGCACGTCCCGTAACTGGGATAGTCAGATGTTCACCTTTGCGTTCTCTCTCCTCTGTTTCTTTCTAAAGCCTTGTTCACACTGGCAGTTTGAAGTGACTCAAATAACCCTTTTTTTGCATATCTGATTCAAATCTGTTCTTTTTCCTGCAGTCTGAACAGCCAAAAAGCACATGGAATCGGATATTTCAAGCCACATTTCACATTTCGTAGGTGGTTTCAAATCAAATCACATTCTATTGGCCACATACACATATTTATCAGATGTTATTGCGGGTGTAGCGAAATGCTTGTGTTCCTAGCTCCAACGGTGCAGTAATATCTAACAATTCACGACAATACTCACAAATCTCAAAAATAAAATAATGGAATTAAGAAATATATAAACATTAGGATAAGCAATGTCGGAGTCCAGAGTATAAATATACAGTAGATAGATCGATAGATAGATAGATAGATAGATAGATAGATAGATAGATAGATAGATAGATAGATAGATAGATAGATATGTGAATGGATGTATAGAAATGGAAAGTACGTGGATAGAATATTTAGTATATCTGTACAATACGTAGGATAGAATAGTATACAGTCACTGTATGAGTGCCCTATATGAGTGTGTGCCCACTGTGAGTGAGTGTGTAATGAATACATGAGTGTTAAGTGTGTAGGTCTCTCCTATGAGTATATGTCTGGTCCATTTATGTTTTTATATGTTCTATTTATATTTGTAAATTAACCAATGATATCAAGCCACAGCCGGCCATGATTACAGACACCTGTAAGAGTGGGTATGGTATTGCCACACTTCCAGGTCTTGTTGACTCTGCTATTGAAGTGAACACAAGAAAAGCAAGGTTCAGTGGGGATAAACAAGGTGAATGTATGTCTAAGAATTAACCAATGATATCAGGCCACACCCGGCCATGATTACAGACACCTGTGTGTGTCTTTTGACACTATATAAACTAGTGACCTGCAGTGTTTGTCATGAAGACAGCTTGTCTGTTGAAACGTTGGTTATTAGGTTATTCAATTATTGCATCTGAGCTCCTAGAGTGTGCGGCTGTCCTTTTCTTTTTCATATGTGTCTGGTCTAACTGGACTATGAACAGCGTTGACTGCACAGTCATATTTTATTCATCCATCTCCTTATTTATTTATTATTCTCTAGAATGTGATGTATCTCAGAAGCTGGCCCAGGTTGGGAGTGATGTCACATGGGAAAGCACACGTGATCCAGCCTCCCAGCAGGCCTTGCAGCTCTGCTCGAATGCCGATGTCAGGTCCTGGCTGGCACAGCCCTGATGCATTGTGGATGACAGAATAACAGGGTCCACCAAGGTTAACTGATAGACTGGAGCACAATGAAGTGCACCACACTAGATGAGGGCTGCTCTTGTGGTGCAGTAACATTAAAGGGGCAAACTGCAGTTACTATATCCAATTCTGGACTTATAAATACATTATATCTACCCATTGGTTCTTGAAGAATATCTAATAAATGCCTTGTGAGTGTAACAGTCGTCTTGTGGTGAATGAGCGGACCAAGGCGCAGCGGGTGATGAATACATGATGATTTATTTAAACAAAGACGAAACACGAAAACTCTTTAACAAACTGCAAATCAAATAAACAACGTAGACTGACCTAAAACATGAGAACTTACAAATACACGAAGAACGCACGAACAGGTACAGACTACAAACAAACGCTACAGTCCCGTGTGGTACGAACATACATACAGACACGGAAGACAATCACCCACAAACAAACAGTGAGAACAGCCTACCTTAATATGGTTCTCAATCAGAGGAAACGTCAAACACCTGCCTCTAATTGAGAACCATATCAGGCAACACATAAAACCCAACATTGAAACACAATACATAGAATGCCCACCCCAACTCACGCCCTGACCAACTAAACACATACAAAAAGAAGAGAAAACCGGTCAGGAACGTGACATAAACCCCCCCTCAAGGTGCGAACTCCGGGCGCACCACCAAAAGTCTAGGGGAGGGTCTGGGTGGGCATCTGTCCACGGGGGCGGCATCTGTCCACGGGGGCGGCTCAGGCTCTGGGCGTGGTCATGGCTGGCTGACGGCTCTGGCTGCTCATGGCTGGCTGACGGCTCTGGCTGCTCATGGCTGGCTGACGGCTCTGGCTGCTCATGGCTGGCTGACGGCTATGGCTGCTCATGGCTGGCTGACGGCTCTGGCTGCTCATGGCTGGCTGACGGCTCTGGCTGCTCCTGGCTGGCGGAAGGCTCTGGCTGATCCTGTCTGGCGGAAGGCTCTGGCTGTTCCTGTCTGGCGGAAGGCTCTGGCTGCTCCTGTCTGGCGGAAAGCTCTGGCTGCTCCTGTCTGGCGGAAGGCTCTGGCTGCTCCTGTCTGGCGGAAGGCTCTGGCTGCTCCTGTCTGGCGGAAGGCTCTGGCTGCTCCTGTCTGGCGGAAGGCTCTGGCTGCTCCTGTCTGGCGGAAGGCTCTGGCTGCTCCTGTCTGGCGGACGGCTCTAGCGGCTCCTGTCTGGCGGACGGCTCTAGCGGCTCCTGTCTGGCGAACAGCTCTGAAGGCTCAGGACAGACGGGCGGCTCTGAAGGCTCATGGCAGACGGGCGGCTTTGCAGGCTCAGTACAGACAGGCGGCTTTGATGGCTCAGGACAGACGGGCAGTTTAGGCGGCGCTTGGCAGACGGACAGCTCAGACGGCGTTGGGCAGACGGGCAGTTCAGACGGCGTTGGGCAGACGGGCAGTTCAGATGGCGTTGGGCAGACGGGCAGTTCAGACGGCGTTGGGCAGACGGGCAGTTCAGGCGACGCTGGGCAGACGGCAGACTCTGGCCGGCTGAGGCGCACTGTAGGCCTGGTGCGTGGTGCCGGAACTGGAGGTACCGGGCTAAGGACACGCACCTTCAGGCTAGTGCGGGGAGCAGCAACAGGACGCACAGGACTCTGGAGGCGCACAGGAGGCTTGGTGCGTGGTGTAGGCACTGGTGGTAATGGGCTGGAGACACGCACCATAGAGCTAGTGCGTGGAGGATGAACAGGGCTCTGGAGACGCACAGGAGGCTTGGTGCGTGGTGCCGGTACTGGTGGTGGCGCCGGATATACCGGACCATGCAGGCGTACTGGCTCCCTTGAGCACTGAGCCTTCCCAACCTTACCTGGTTGTATGCTCCCCGTAGCCCGACCAGTGCGGGGAGGTGGAATAACCCGCACTGGGCTATGTAGGCGAACCGGGGACACCATGCGTAAGGCTGGTGCCATGTATGCCGGCCCGAGGAGACGCACTGGTGGCCAGATGCGTAGGGCCGGCTTCATGACATCCGGCTCAATACTCAATCTAGCCCTGCCAGTGCGGGGAGGTGGAATAACCCGCACCGGGCTATGCACACGTACAGGAGACACCGTGCGCTCTACCACATAACACGGTGTCTGCCCGTACTCTCGCTCTCCACGGTAAGCTCGGGGAGTTGGCGCAGGTCTCCTACCTGACTTCCCCACACTCCCTTGTATCCCCCCCACCCCCACCCCCAAGAAATTTTTGGGCTTGCATAACAGACTTCCTACGGCGTCGTCGTGCTGCCTCCATTCGCCGGTTTCCCTCCTCACACTCTGCCAGAGAATCCCAGGTGGGCTCCGGCACTCTCTTAGGGTTGATCGCCCACCTGTCGATCTCCTCCCATGTAGTGTAGCCCAGATCCTTCTCCTGTTTCCGTGCTGCCTCCTCATACCGCCGCCTCTCGGCTTTAGCTGCCTCCAGTTCTTCACGAGAGCGGCGATATTCTCCAGGTTGAGCCCATGGACCTTTACCTTCCAGTATCTCCTCCCAAGTCCATGAATCCTGTGTATGTTCCTGCTGCCGCTTAACCCGCTGCTTGATCCTTCGTTGGTGGGTGATTCTGTAACGGTAGTCTTGTGGTGAATGAGCGGACCAAGGCGCAGCGGGTGATGAATACATGATGATTTATTTAAACAAAGACGAAACAGGAAAACTCTTTAACAAACTACAAAACAAATAAACGACGTAGACTGAACTAAAACATGAGAACTTACAAATACACGAAGAACGCACGAACAGGTACAGACACAAACAAACGCTACAGTCCCGTGTGTTACGAACATACATACAGACACGGAAGACAATCACCCACAAACAAACAGTGAGAACAGCCTACCTTAATATGGTTCTCAATCAGAGGAAACGTCAAACACCTGCCTCTAATTGAGAACCATATCAGGCAACACATTAAACCCAACATAGAAACACAATACATAGAATGCCCACCCCAACTCACGCCCTGACCAACTAAACACATACAGAAACAAGAGAAAACCGGTCAGGAACGTGACAGTGAGCTTGGTTCAACTGTCATACCCCATCAGATCCCAAAATATAAGCTTGTTTTAGTCCAATGTTTGTAAAGAAAGTAAATGTAAACAAACACTGTATGGCCTCAAAACATGTTTAAAACTATAATTTTTATATCATGGAGGGTCAGTCCTCATATTCATAGCTCTGTCCCATCCCTCAGTTTTTTAACAAAACAGTGGCAGGGAGTACGCTTTTGTCACGTTCCTGACCTGTTTTCCTTGTTTTTGTATGTGTTTAGTTGATCAAGGCGTGAGTTGGGGTGGGCATTCTATGTTATGTGTTTCTATGTTGGGTTAAATGTGTTGCCTGATATGGTTCTCAATTAGAGGCAGGTGTTTGACGTTTCCTCTGATTGAGAACCATATTAAGGTAGGCTGTTCTCACTGTTTGTTTGTGGGTGATTGTTCCTGTGTCTGTGTCTGTGTCTGTCGCACCACACGGGACTGTTTCGTGTTCGTTCGTTTGTTTGGTTAGTCTGTTCCTGTTCTTCGTGTTATATTGTAAGTTCTCAAGTTCAGGTCTGTCTACGTCGTTTTGTTGTTTTGTAATTTTTCAAAGTGTTTTTTCGTGTTTTTCGTCTTGTCTTTAATAAATTCATTATGTCTGATCCCTACTCCTCCTCTTCAGACGAAGAGGAGGAAAGCAACCGTTACAGCTTTGTTATTGTTTCAACAGCTGATTGCTGCTTTAAACAATCAGGTTTAACAACATATGACTGAACACACAGTAAAATGTCTCTCAGGTTAAACCCACTGAAATGTCTCTCAGATTGAACCCATTGAAATGTCTCATGGGTTGAACCAAATCAAATCAAATCCCACTAAAATGTCTCTCAGATTGAACCCCCTGTAATGTCTCATGGGTTAAACCCTCTGAAATGTCTCTCAGGTGCACACACTGAAATATCTCTCAGGTACATACACTAAAATGTCTTCAGGTACACACACTGACATGTCTCTCAGGTAGAACCCACTGAAATGTCTCTCAGGTTGAACCCACTGAAATGTCTCTCAGGTTGAACCCACTGAAATGTCTCTCAGGTTGAACCCACTGAAATGTCTCTTAGGTACACAGACTGAAATGTCTCTCAGGTACACACACTGAAATGTCTCTTAGGTACACACACTGAAATGTCTCTCAGGTTGAACCCGTTGAAATGTATCTTATGTTGAAACCCACTGAAATTGCTCTCAGCTTGATCACGTTGAAATTGCCTTGAGATTTAACTAGTGCTGAATGATTAGCAAAAATGTCTGTATATTATTCGCTTTAATAAAACTAATTCATTGACGTGGGTTCAATTATTTGAATTCCATTTCATATTTCTTCTTTGTGTGAGCTCAAAGCGCTGTTGTAGGACTTTGTAGTTTTCAAAAGGCAAATATTCAACATAGTTTACAGCAGAAAACGTGGTAATTAACTACAATGACCATAAAACGGTGTGTGTTCTTGAAAGACAGACCGAGGAAGGGACAGCAGAGCGCCACATGAGGGAGGGACAGTGACAGAAGCAGTTGCTTGTGAGGTAGCCGGCAACACATCTAATTGATTGATATTTGGCATAAACAGTCTTGAAAGTATGCCTTATCTACTTTGAAGATGACTACAGTAGTGATTTTGTCAGACAGCAAAGCCAGCTAGCTAGCCTAATTAAGATGACTCATTGGGGAGCACAGAGATAATGGTGGCTGCTACTGCCTGAGCAATAGTGTGATAAAGGATGGTTTGTTAATAAGTAATAAGCAGTAATGGGCAGTCACTACCATTGATTTTATTAGCTAATAAAGTCATTATCATACTAAAACAAATATGTAATATACACAACTAAAATATTTTATTCAAATAAAGTAATGTTGAATAAATGATGGTTAATACGTGATAAGCAGTAATGGGCAGTCACTACCATCATGGGGCTTTTATTCATTGTTTTATTCTGTGTTGATACAACATTCAACCCAAATAATGCATCATGTATTATGTGAAGAAGAAAAAGGGGGAAAATCAAAACCGAAATCAAACACGTTGGCAATTTTTTTTAAACCGAATCGAAACCGAACCGACCTCAAAAAGCACTAATCGATCAGCTCTAAGTTTAACACGTACACACACTGAGACGCAGGGTTCTGCATGGCTCTTGTCCCTGTGATGAATGGCTCAGCCTCATTCCTTGAGCCCTGCTAATCACTTGAGCCCGGGGTTTAATTAAACAAACGTTGGTATCAATCGATTAACTAAAACCAATTAGGTACAAAATAGTTGGGCTCAGCCCATCAAGTGGGCACTCTTGGCAGGAAGTAATATAATAATTTAAAACTTTTGATTGGAGAGAAGTCATCTTTTATATGAGCCGTTGGTAGCCTAAAGCAGACCAGGTTTAATTATGTCTATTATTACACTGGCCTCTATTCCTCACACAGCTCATTCTCCAACATGGGAAGTTTTGAGTGTGGCCCTGTTTCACTGATACTCCTAGATGAGCCCTACAGGGTTCTCTGTCTGACAGGCTTTTTCTGGACCAGGATACTATCCCTAAAGTGACTTATAGTACTGATTTTACTGGAGCCTATGACCAGATTTACAGAGGCCACTCACGCCACTCTTTTTTTTCTCCACACATTGACTCGGTACCGATACCCCCTGTATATAGCCTCCTTATTGTTATTTTATTGTGTTACTTTTTTCTTACTTTAGTTTGTAAAAAAAAAAAAAAAAAAAAAAGTGCAAATAGTTTCTTTCTTACTTTAAAAAAAATCTGCATTGTTGGTTAAGGGCTTGTAAGTAAGCATTTCACTGTAAGATCTACACTTGTATTCGTGGCGCATGTGACATATACATTTTTTTTAAAACACTGAAATACTCTTTTATTAAACACAAAGGAAGAGCTCGTATTGTTGGAGTCACGGTCAGGCACAAAGTTTCAGGCCACCAGAGGACATTTTTAGTCAATGCCATCAGTCTCCGTGTTTCCTATGTGACACCTACTTTGTGGAGTGACAGTGAGACAGATGCTGGCCATGACTATTCCAGAATCCCTGGCTGTGTAGTTTGTATGATGGATGTTCCATATTGGTATTTCTGGGATATGCAGTTTGTATGATGAATGTTCACCAGGGGTATTTCTGGGGTGTGTAGTCAACGTGAGACTGGGGATAATATACGTAACGTATGTGTTCTGTTCCCTCTCACCCCGCTGGAATAGGAGCTTAATCTGCCTGATAGCCTGTGAATATTTCATGGGTGTTCTATCTTCAATCATTGCTCCAATATGGATGGTAATGTCACCGACAATTTCAGTGCGCTAAGACCCTTATCGAGGGATCCTCTTAGAAAGCCCTACATTTTATTATCTGGCATCCCCCCTGTTAGGGATTTACAGATGGTATCTTCCATGATGAATGTCTTAGCCTACATAATTTCTGGATCCCTTCTCTGCAATTTCAGCCTCCCACTGGCCCATCTACCTCTGTCCCTACCTCCTTTATCCCCCCCTCCTTTCCCTATCTCTCTGTGAACATATCCTCTTTTTTTTATCACTCTCTTTTCTGTCTGATGCTATGGGATATTGGATGTTTTTTGAGGCCATGTGGTAGTTCTCCAGTAACTGAAGTGTGCAGTGCCCGGTGGCTCTGTTACTGTTGTGAGCTGGGAGTTGATTGTTGTAGAGTCTGAGTTGGTTACATGGAAAGGGGAAAGTGGGAGACCTAGTCAGTTGTACAACTGAATGCCTTCAACTGAAATGTGTCTTCCGCATTTAACCCTGGACCCTTTAACCTCTGGATCAGAGAGGTGCTGGGGGCTGCTTTAATCGACATCCATGTCTTCGGCGTGGAGGTTTAGGTTCTAGTTAGACTATGTCTGGCTATACTGCGCCTGTCCATAAGAAATGAGCCCTAGATGTTGACAGCAGCACAGCTACACTCCACATACAGCTGCTCCCCACCCCATTTAATCTCTCTCTCTCTCT
This sequence comes from Salvelinus fontinalis, assembly GCF_029448725.1. Taxonomy (NCBI): domain Eukaryota; kingdom Metazoa; phylum Chordata; class Actinopteri; order Salmoniformes; family Salmonidae; genus Salvelinus; species Salvelinus fontinalis. The sequence goes on along the minus strand of NC_074665.1, from coordinate 59,818,560 downwards.
CTCTCTCTCTCTCTCTCTCTCTCTCTCTCTCTCTCTCTCTCTCTCTCTCTCTCTCTCTCTCTCTCTCTCTCCCTCTCCCTCTCCTTCTCTCTCTCTCTCTCTCTCTCTCTCTCTCTCTCTCTCCTCTCTCTCTCTCTCTCTCTCTATCTGTGTTCATAAAAGCATGGGGAGGAGCTGGGTGCAGCTGAAAGCTTCTTGTGGGGTGGACTGGCTCGGTCGGCTTGGCCAATGCCTGAGGCTACCGCTCATTAATAAAACATGATTTACAGTGAACGTCTGCACCTGCTGCCATCTTGCCATCCCTAATCTGTATGTCCTAACTGCACCACAGATGGATGAGAGCTGGGCGTTACTGTGGCAACCTTCCCTAATTGGCATGGCATGACTGACACCTGCTGTCATGGCTGATGGCTTTCCTGACAGGCAGTGAGCTGGACAGCCCAGGCTGGGGTCCTCAGTGGATAATCAGTAGTGTTGGAGATGAAGAGGCGAAGCGAGAGGTTTTTCTACGGCCAAAATCTGTTCATGAAAATAAGGCCACGAAGTGAGGAATTTTTGTATGGAGGTCAATGAGAGAGTGTAACTGCTAATTTGCTACGTGAGACTAATTTGATTGAATAGAAGTTTTATAATAGTTAGGTTGTTACAAAAGCACTGATATAAGTGGACGTACGTGGCTTTTCGACAACTTACCCAAAAACTGCTTAATATCAGAGTTGTGCCTGTTGTCATAGGGATAGATAGAGGACTCATGGTTATAATTCATTTTAACATGGACATTGCCATGCTGTCACAGAAGCTGTGATGGCACAGATACAAAGATGAGCCCTCTATCTATCTTTACCTGCCCTTTCATTGGCTAGAATGGTCCCACCTGATCTCGCCTCCTCCCCCTGCCTTCCTTCTTTGAGGACATGTTTTTCCATTGTTAGAGCTGTCACTTGAATATCTTGTCAATATAATAGACACTCTTTGGTGGTGTGATGTTGAGAGTGGCTGGCCATTGCTCAGAATAAACTGATGCCACAGTATTGAAGCCAACTAAGCTTCCTGAGACTACTACTACCATTTCTTTTCAATGGTATTCCACAACCAAACATCATGCCTGATTGCTATGGGACAGCCATACCACAGTTCCTGAGCAAGACATGACAATGACATTGAGGGTTACTATGGATTTCTATGGCTTTCAAACCATGTTCTGCATTTCATGAGCCACCACCATACTCTTAAGTAAAAACCCCTTTTCACTTCCACATTGTGTCTTTTTTCAGCCATCCATCTCTTAGCCTAAATGCCTTTATTATGTTGTAGCTGACATGTTATGACATTGGTTCTGGAGTATGTGCATTGTAATGCATCTCTTTATAAACTCTCTTTATAAACCCTCTCTTTATAAACCCTACAACATATCTCTCCACATGAATATCTTGTAAGCCCTCATTACCTTCCAGTAGCTGTCTGTCTGTCCCAAATGACACCCTATTTCCTTTTATAGTACACTACCTTTGGTCAAACGCCATGCACTATATAGGGAATAGGGTACCATTTGGGACAGAACCTGTGTCTGTGTGTATGTGTAGCTGCTTAGACTGGGTGTAGACCTGCTCCTCTCTGACCAACACCGGCACCATATATCACTGTCAGACAGAGAGAATGCATTATGGATCAGGGTCTGATGCCTCCTACAGATCTGTCACACTCCACTTATCCTTTCTCTCACTCGCTCCCTCTCTCCTTTTTTTCATCAAAGAAGTGTAGCCCTTCTCCTCTTGTTTTCCTCTCTCTCTCTCTCTCTCTCGCTCGCCTTCTCTCTCTTTCTCTCTCGCCCTCTCTCTATTACTCTCTCTACAGTATGTCTGACTGCCTATGCCTCTCTTCCTCTCTGCTTCTCTCCTGCTCTCTTGCTTCCCTGGCCTAACAATGTTTCTGTGGAGAAGGTGACAGACAACAGTGTTACAAATGAAAGGATCTCTCAGTTAGAGGAGAAGAAGAAAGAAAAGGAGATATGTGTTTCTTGCTTTCCATGTCATGTGTCCAAGCCAAGGCGTGGATTCTCTAAAAATATGAAATATTTTCTTATATTGTACATGTTTTGGAATGTATTGGAAATTCATGTTTGGTGCTTTTCTTTTCCAATACATTTCTGAACACCAATTACATCATCTGTTAATGACTGCAGTAATCCAGTCTGCTTCATGCATTACCACTGGACCATTGCTGATGATGTCAGCAGAGAGGAAGTTGCTCATGAATGCTCGGTTTTCCTCTTGTTTTTGTCAAGTAGCACAGCCACCTTGGCTTTCATGTTCCCTCACTTTCTCTTGTATGGGCGGTAGTGGAAAATCCACAGTCCCCGAGGGGATGGCTCAAACATTCCCCTTAGCCCTGTTTCTGGGCTACCAGCACCAAACACAGTCACTTCTGATTGGTTCCACACAAGGCCCTGGTTCCGATGCCCAGGAAATGACACCACTCTTTCTCTTCCTTTCTCCCTCTCTCTCTCTCACTCTCGCTCGCTCTCTCTTTCTCTCTCAGTGTTTTACCTTTCTCTCTTTCTCTCTCTGTTTCTTACCTTTCTCTCTATGTTTCTTACCTTTCTCTCTTTCTCTCTCTGTTTCCTTCCTTTCTCTCTTTCTCTCTCTGTTTCTTACCTTTCTCTCTATGTTTCTTACCTTTCTCTCTTTCTCTCTGTTTCCTTCCTTTCTCTCTTTCTCTCTATGTTTCTTACCTTTCTCTCTTTCTCTCTCTGTTTCCTTCCTTTCTCTTCCTCTCTCTGCTTCTTACCTTTTACTCTCTGTTTCTTACCTTTCTCTCTATGTTTCTTACCTTTCTCTCTATGTTTCTTACCTTTCTCTCTTTCTCTCTGTTTCTTACCTTTCTCTCTATGTTTCTTACCTTTCTCTCTTCCTCTCTTTGTTTCTTACCTTTCCCTCTTTCTCTCTCTGTTTCTTACCTCTCTCTTCCCCGCTCTCACTGTTCCCCACCTCTTTCTCAGCTGTTTCTCTCTCTCAATTTCAATTCAATTTAAAGGGCTTTATTGGTATGGGAAACATATGTTTACATTGCCAAAGCAAGTGAAATAGGCAAGAAACAAAAGGGAACTAAACAAGGGAAATAAACAATACAAATTAACAGCAAACGTTACACACAAAACTTTAAAAACATATATAGACATTTCAAATGTTATTTTATTGCCAATGTTGTAACAATGTGCAAATAGTTTAAGTATAAATAAATAAACAGATCCAAATTGATTGCATTTACAATGGTGTTTGTTCTCCACTGGTTGCCCTTTTCTTGTGTCAACAGGTCACAAACCCTGCTGCTGTGGTGGCACACTGTGATATTTCACCTAATATATATGGGAGTTTATCAAGATTGGGTTTGTTTTCAAATTATATATGGGTCTGTGTAATCTGAGGGAAATATGTGACCGACCGGCTCAAATCAGTCTTATGTAGCAAAATTTGTAAACTCACTTTTGAGAAAAGGCCTTTGAATGTTTTGGTACCTACTGGAGAGCTCTCCTTTGTCTACACCTATTCAGCATTGTTCACACCCTCTTAAGCCAGCCCCACCCATCTCTTTAAGGATTCACATATGAGGTTATGTGCTAAACAGTGAGTAGTGTAGTAAAGATTAAGACTAAAAGTGGTAAAAGTAGTAGCCTACAATAAGGAAAAATTCCAGGTAAGTTTGTCTAGCTGTGTCCAGTCCAGATGGTGCTTGTACAGACAAACCATCTATGGGAGGAAGGATGTCAGCGTTGCACAGCAGCTGAAACCTGGTCCTGACTGAGTCCAAACGCTCCTTGGTGACAACAACACCAGGCTCCAGAGCATCAAAGCTGTAAAACAGGAAATAAAAAAAAACAAGAATTGAAGACATTACAACCTTACACAACATCAATTCACCTCCCAAGTCTAGATAAGAAGAATAACCTCATACAATGCAATTAGAATGATATCAATTTGAAGTGCTGGTACTGCTTGATCTGTGGCAGCAGCCTGAAGTATGGAGTCTGGTGTTGTTGCCAGCCATAGCTTTCCACCAGCACCGTACCATCCTCTAGTCCACCAAAGTGTTTGTGTCCTGGGTGGTGTCCTTGTAATACTATTGCATTATGCTCGCTGCAAGTCCTCATGCTTCAGGTGTAACCTGTGCCTGCTTGGGCCAACTCTCTTTTTGATGGGAGGCATTAGACCATTCTCCTTGTATGACTGGTGGAGGAGAGTCAGGCGTGTTCTACTGATGCTGAAAGACAAATTCCAGATACAAATATTTTAGCATTATTATACAACATATGCGAAATGGCATTCTGAGATAACATCACTACACACAGTTCATACACGTAATGTTAGCTAGCTAGCCAGCCATCTAACTTCAGCTAATGTTAGCCAGCTAACAGAAAGCTTTAACTTGGGGTATTTTGTTTAGACATGTAACTAACTAGCTAGCTAGCTAGCCAGCTAAATAATGAACTATAATCCCAATCCATAGAGTATTAGCAATACACAACGATCTTCATAGCTAGCTAAAGTTAACCAAATAAGTTAGCTAACATTAGGCTTTAACTAGCAATGCAAAATGGCATTTTTTTAAAGAAGTTACCCGGCAACTGGACCTTTTTTGTAACACCATTATTTTTGTCTTGCTGAGATTAACTGTCAGGGCCTAAGTCTGACAGAATCTGTGCAGAATATGTAGATGCTGCTGTAGGCCTTACTTGGTTGTGGACAGAAGCACCAGATCATCTGCAAACAGTAAACATTTGACTTCAGAGTCTAGCAGGGTGAGGTTGGGTGCTGCAGATTGTTCTAGTGCCCACGCCAATTCATTAATATATGTTGAAGAGGGTGGGCCTCAAGCTGCATCCCTGTCTCACCACTCGTCCCTGACAAATAAATCAGTGTTTTTTTTGCCAATTTTAACGCAGATATTTTGTTTGTATACATTTTATAATGTTGTATGTTTTCCCCCCAACAACACTTTCTATCAATTTATATAGCAGACCCTCATGCCAAATTGAGTCAAAAGCTTTTTTGAAACCAACACTTTGCTTTGGTTTTGTTTGGTTTGAATTTTAATAAGTATGCAGGGTGAATACGTGGTCTGTCATACGGTAATTTGGTAAAAAGCCAATTTGACATTTGCTCCGGACATTGTTTTCACTGAGGAAATGTAGGAGTCTGCTGTTAATGATAAGGCAGAAGATTTTCCGCACATTGTTGACGCATATGCCACAGTAGTTATTGTAGTCGAATTTGTCTCCACTTTTGTGGATTGGGGTGATCAGACCTTGGTTCCAAATATTGGGGAAGATGCCTGAGCTGAGGCTGATGTAGAGCCAATTGGAATTTATGGTCTGTATATTTTGGGTTGAAGGGTTTTTATTTTGTCCTATATTTCATTCAATGAAATTCGAGAATCCAGTGGGTTCTGGTAGTCTTTAATAGTTGTCTCTAAGATTTGTAATTGATCGTGTCATATATGTTTTTGCTGTTTGGACTTTGTTATAGGACCAAAAAAGATAGTAGAAGTGGTTTATCCATACATCTCCAATTTGTATCGATAGCTCTTTGTGTTGTTGTTTGTTCATTGTGTTTCAATTTTCCCAGAAGTGGTTAGAGTCTATGGATTCTTCAATTACATCAAGCTGATTTCTGACGTGCTGTTCTTTCTTTTTTCTTGGTGTATTTCTGTACTGTTTTAGTGTTTCACCAGTACTTTATTGCTTTCTCACTCTCTCTCCTTTTCTTTGCTGATCTTTTCTCTACTCCTTCATTACCCTTCTCTCTGCTCCATGCTGGTAAGAAAAAGCACAGCACATTAGCAGCCAGTCATTTGTTCTCAGCGTGTGTACAGTAATAGCGCTGTTTTCCAAGGCCAGCTGTAGAGCATAAATAGGCTGCTAGAATCTCTCCCGTGTCGTTTAATGTACAGAGAAGAAAGCTTTTATCTTGGATTTGGCCCTAGTGCGCCCTACATCAAATGAATGTGGTGGATGTTGTATAAGCCAAATTCTCGGGAAAGGTAACAGGGCTCTAGATAAAGAAACATAAGATGTTTTTCCAGGGACCATTCCATGCATCTTTTTTTCTAAAGAAATGCTAATCGATAGTAGATACTAGTATGTCTAGTATGTCCACTGCAGCCAAGGCAAGAGAGAGAGAACAGACAGAAGAAGAGTTCTAGTGGCTCATCTCTCTTCCTTCCTGTCTTCTCTCTGGGGTCGTTCTACCTCAAATGCACAAGAAAAAGGATTTCGACACCCACCATCAGATTTTTCGGAAATAATTTCTGCAGTTAATAACAGATATGGTTAGCACCGTATACTCCAGACCCAGGCCGGGGCAGTCGCTAGGCCAGACAGGTCGAGCAGGTTTCTGAGCAGGGCTGAAGTCATAGAAAATGTGCCAGAGTTTATGCAGCTTTTCAAATTAAGTAGCAGTGCCAATAAAAGAGGAAGTGAGGGGGAAAGGAGAGAGAGAGATAGAGAGCCAGCGATAGAGGGGCGGGGGATTCTGGAGAGCAGGAGTGGGCAGAGAGTCGTTCCATGTCATTTCACCAAGCCATGACACCCACCATCTCAGATAGTTTTGAAATCTTTTCTGTAGTTAAAAACAAGTAAGATTGACATTCCTTTACATAATTTTGTTAAAATATAATTTGATCTCTGAGAAATGAAGCTAATTGATTGCACGCAAATTGGCCATTTAAAAAAAAAAAATTTATTTATTTATTACCCCCTTTTCTCCCCAATTTTCGTGGTATCCAATCGCTAGTAATTACTATCTTGTCTCATCGCTTGTCTCAACTCCCGTACGGGCTCGGGAGAGACGAAGGTCGAAAGCCATGCGTCCTCCGAAGCACAACCCAACCAAGCCGCACTGCTTCTTTAACACAGCGCGCCTCCAACCCGGAAGCCAGCCGCACCAATGTGTCGGAGGAATCACTGTGCACCTGGCCCCCTTGGTTAGCGCGCACTGCGCCCGGCCCGCCACAGGAGTCGCTGGAGCACGATGAGACAAGGATATCCCTACCGGCCAAACCCTCCCTAACCCGGACGACGCTAGCCCAATTGTGCGTCGCCCCACGGACCTCCCGGTCGCGGCCGGCTGCGACAGAGCGCGAACCCAGAGACTCTGGTGGCGCAGTTAGCACTGCGATGCAGTGCCCTAGACCACTGCGCCACCCGGGAGGCCCCCAAATTGGCCATTTTAATTCATAGGATTCAGATCCCATATTCAATAGATAATATACCCAACATCCGATTTTGACCAAACTTCTTCCTAGGACTAACTGAATTGCTTTCATGAAGGACTGGATTGAATTGTGAGGATGAACACACCATTTATTTTTCACCATGAGCCAAATGTATTGGTTTTCTACACAAAGTTTTAAAGGAAATGTTATGGTCTATTTAATAAACGCAAGAGACCAGCAAAATTGATATAATAGTGTGGCGGTGTAGCAGGAACAGCAGTATTTAGTGGTCAAAACATGGTACTTTCACACTAATTTGTGGTAAATAATGCAAGTGACTTCAATTACTGATTTCTCTGAACAGGGAAGAAAACATCACCAGATTCACAAGAATGCATTACATAGTATGGAGAAGCAATACTCCAAGACGCAGCTTCATACTACTTGACAAGCACAGAGAACTGATACTGTATACTTGTTGTTGGGGTTGAATTGGCATGGGGTGTGGCAGGTCCATGGATGGCTTTTGACCGCTCCTCATGTCTTACTCATTGGTAAGAAGAAGTTTGGTCCAAATTGGATGTTGGGTACTATATTTATTGAATGTTTCAACAACAAAAAAAATCATAGATCAAATACACTTTTACAAAGTAATGTTTCATGAAGGCCAATCTTACCTGCTTTTTGCTGCAGAAACGATTTCAGAAAAATCTGAGATGGTGGCTGTCATGGCTTGCTGAAATGACACGGAACAACTCTCTTTCCACTCCTGCTCTCCCCAATGCCCTCTCTCTCTCTCTCTTTGAAGTAGAAATTATGAAATGAGTTGGGAGTGTGAATATTAAATTACTCTGGAGTCAAACAGCTGGCTACTGCTTAATTTCAGCACTTCATTCTCTCTCTCACATACACCCTCTCTCTCTCTTTCCTCTCTTCCTATTTTGTTGACATTGCTCCTTGTTTTGAAAAGCTACATATTTTCTAAGACTTCAGCCCTGCTCAGAAACCTGTTCGACCTGTCTGGCCTAGCAACTGCCCGGGCCCGGAGTAGGGTGACTGGCCTAGCAACTGCCAATCAACCTACTCTGGAGTAGGAAGGGAGAGAGGAAGGGAGAGGGAGGGAGAGAGGACACAGTGCAGTCCCATAGAGACTGAGCCCCAGGAAAATAATAAAACATGGAGGAAAGGAGGAGGGCAGTAAGCAGTGTGTCACCAGGGCCACCCGAGACCAGTCGGAACGTGACATGTTTACATTAGCCAGTCATCATTGTGGAAGGAGATGTCTACTGTATACAGATGTCAGATCTTAATTTAATCACTATTTTGTCACAGGACATTTTCCTGCTGCATCAGGACATTCAAATGAGCCTCGCGAGTCCCTGAAAAAGAGCAGTTCTATTTCTCCCCATGCGGCGGCAGTCGAGACATTGGAATCAGGGCTTCTTATCAAAATAGTCAGTTCAGCGATATTTTACTCCCGCTCTTGATAAGAAATGACCATATCAGACTCTTTTTGCTAACATAAATAGGAAACAAATAAAATAATAACAATAGGCTACACCAACATTAATTTCCATTCATACAAAGTGTCAAGTAAATTGCCACAGTAGATTTGCCATGGTAAACAATTAAATATTTCATTTCTGTTGTACGGAATGCTTGTCAAATAGATAAATCGCCCTTAGTCTGTTCAAAACGGACTAAGTTGTTCCGATTACAATACTAATCAGAAGGTGAACATATCTTGAAAGGCTGGTTGCATGCAGGACTAAGGTAACACCGACATCTTTTAGGGAGCGGTAATGGGGTGAATTTAAAGTATCGATGGTTTAACGAGACGTCAGCTGGGGATAATCTTAGTGCCATCGATGGGTGTAAAATACCCATTGTTATTTGATTATATTCCAATAGGCTACATTCTGTAGGCTACCCATTAGCCTATCCATTGTCACATCATGAAGGGTATGAAAACCGATAGTAGGCTACTGTTTGTTTCCTGGCTGAGTTGATGAGCTGATTTGGGCCATCAGTTGATTGGCGGATGTAGGCCTACTGAAGAACAATAAACTTCCTTCAGTGTGGATGCTGGTCCACGTTGTATAGTTAGGCTATGTATAATTTGTCAATATAGTTCTGGTCTTTGGTTTGGGTTGAAAGCCTGTATTGTGTGGCTTTAATTTTTCGTAAAGCTGTCAAGATGTTTATGCATTTGAGCCTATCCAAAGACGATTTTGTTGCGCTGAGACACTTTTCTTTGATGTGTAAATTATCAGACTATTGGTTTTACTTCTTGAAAACATTGAAATAAATGCAATTAACTTGTGGGCCTAATGTGGGCTCAGGCTGGACGCTATATCGCCCAGCACTGGGTGCGAGCTCATGTAGTATTAGTAGTAGTAGGTTTTATTGGTTTCTCGTCAATCAATACATCAATCATATATAATTATCAAATAGTAAAATCCTAAACTAACCAAACACTTAATATAATACAATGTTAAAATATGCAATATATAAAACATTTCAACAATGACAAGGTTTCGGGTGGCAGCTTTAGAAAATACATCTTTAGAGGTTTTAAGGAGGCATTTCTAAGACCCCTGAGCTATATGGTGTGTGCACTGATCAGTTTAGTGAAGTATGGAATGGGAGAGTTCTGATAGTGTTCAGTTTGTGGCTGTTGCTGGGTTGCCCGTCCAGTAATCTGCTGTCTGGTTTGGGGGAGCCTGTCTGGCAGTTCTGCAGGGAACACAGCTTAGACCATTGCGCTACGGCAGCTCACAATGCTCTAGTAAGCACTAAGAACACTATGAATAGTGATGACACATACAGTGGCTTGAGAAAGTATTCACCCCCCTTGGCATTTTTCCTATTTTGTACAACCTGGAATTAAAATGGATTTTTGGGGGGTTTGTATCATTTGATTTACACAACATGCCTACCACTTTGAAGATGCAAAATATTTTTTATTGTGAAACAAACAAGAAATAAGTCAAAAAACAGAAAACGAGCATCCATAAAAATTCACCACCCCCAAAGTCAATACTTTGTAGAGCCACCTTTTGCAGCAATTACAGCTGCAAGTCTCTTGGGGTATGTCTCTGTAAGCTTGGCACATCAAGCCACTGGGATTTTTGCCCATTCTTCAAGGCAATGGCTCCAGCTCCTTCAAGTTGGATGGGTTCTGCTGGTGTACAGCAAAACTTTAAGTAATACCACAGATTCTCAATTGAATTGAGGTCTGGGCTTTGGCCATTCCAAACCATGTAAATGTTTCCCCTTAAAACACTTGAGTATTGCTTTAGCAGTATGCTTAGGGTCATTGTCCTGCTGGAAGGTGAAGCTCTGTCCCAGTCTCAAATCTCTGGAATACTGAAACAGGTTTCCTCTCAAGAATTTCCCTGTATTTAGCGCCACAAATCATTCCTTCAATTCTGACCAGTTTCCCAGTCCCTGCCGATGAAAAGCATCCCCACAGCGTGATGCTGCCACCACCATGCTTCACTGTGGGATGGTGTTCTCGGGGTGGTGAGAGCTGTTGGGTTTGAGCTAAACATAGTGTTTTCCTTGATGGCCAAAAAGCAACATTTTTGTCTCATCTGACCAGAGTACCTTCTTCCATATGTTTGGGAAATCTCCCACATGACTTTTGGTGAACACCAAACGTGTTTGCTTATTTTTCTCTTTAAGAAATTGCTTTTTTTCTGGCCACTCTTCCATAAAGCCTAGCTTTGTGGAGTGTATCGCTTAAAGTGGCCCTATGGACAGACACTCCAATCTCCGCTGTGGAGCATAGCAGCTCCTTCAGGGTTATCTTTGGTCTCTTTGTTGCCTCTCTGATTAATGCCCTGCTTGCCTGGTCCGTGAGTTTTGGTGGGCAGCCCTCTCTTGGCAGATTTGTTGTGGTGCCATATTCTTTCCATTTTTTAATAATGGATTTATTAATGGTGTTCCGTGGGATGTTCAAAGTTTCAGATATTTTTTATAATCCAACCCTGATCTGTACATCTCCACAACTTTGTCCCTGACCTGTTTGGAGAGCTCTTTGGTCTTCATGGTGCCGCTTGCTTGGTGGTGCCCCTTGGTTAGTGGTGTTGCAGACTCTGGGGCCTTTCAGACAAGTGTATATGTACTGAGATCATGTGACAGATCATGTGACACTTAAATAAAGTCCCCCTGTGTGCAATCTAACAAATTCTGTGACTTCTGAAGGTAATTGATTGCGCTAGATCTTATTTAGGGGCTTCATAGCAAAGGGGGTGAATACATATGCACGCACCACTTTTCCATTTTTTGTTGTTGTTAGAATTAAGTCATTTGTTAGAATTAAGTCATTTTTTTCATTTCACTTCACCAATTTTGACTATTTTGTGTATGTCCATTACATGAAATAAAAATAAAAATAAATTTAAATTACAGGTTGTAATGCAACAAAATAGGAAAAACGCCAAGGGGATGAATACTTTTGCAAGGTACTGTAGACACGTCATTTTTAATTATTTTGTTTGAAGGCGTCCCCAAACCATAGCTCTAACCTTAACCACTCGGAATGAATGCATCAAAAACAGATGTTTATCCATGAGTCACAGGGTTGGATTCGAACGCATGCCGTCTGTGTGCTGGGGTCAGTGGCTGGACCACACAGGCATTGAGGAAACCAATCATTTATTCTGCCTATTGCTTGCCTTCAAAATATTATAAAACAATTGATTTAAAACAACTTATTTCCCCTAACAAAAAATACATCTACCCCTTACAAATATGTACGTTTTTTATAATCCATATAATCATTTACAGGAGATGCCCTCTAGCCTGCACGTAGCCTACATAAGGTACAATGTAGGTACGGTACTGCACTGTTTATAGAAACACCACTTCCAGCTGCCCCTGGCGGCGATTCTAAATTTTTAAAAATGATATTCAAATCCTCCTGTGATGAAAGGGGTCAAATTAAGATCTGACATCTGTACAGCCTGGAGGACTAGAGAGGACTGGAGGGGAGGGGAGGGGGCTACCGTAGTGTAACATAAACACCTGCTCACTGACAGCCACACACCTAGATATTTCACGGAGGTAAATAGTACAGGAACAGGCAGGGGGGATACTTATGGACAGTGTCCCTCTAAAATAAGATGTGGGGTATGCAGTGCTTGTATACAGTAACAACATGTTTGCCCTCTGATTTGATTCAATGCTTGACTGTTTTAAGTCTTACATGATGTATATTCATAGATATTGATTCACAGTTTGTATGTTGATTTGTGTGTTGGAGTCCAGACAGGGCTTCCCAATGGGGCTGAAGACACATCCAGTACTTTATCTATTTATCCAGCTTTTAGCCCCAGCAGGGCAGCAAACATTCAGCCCCCCACCCACTCACCCTCCTCTCCCCCGACAGTCTCAGCATTGGAGCTAATAGACTTGGGATTTAGTGGTGTAGTTAAGGGATTTGTTTCTAGACATATTTCCACTCTGTTCATCTTTGATGTAAAAATTATGAAATGAGTTGGGAGCGTGAATATTAAATTCCTCTGCAGACAGGCAGCTGGCTGCTGCTTCTCTCTCTCTCTCTCTCTCTCTCTCTCTCTCTCTCTCTCTCTCTCTCTCTCTCTCTCTCTCTCTCTCTCTCTCTATCTTTCATAGCACTATGCTAAATACCGTTTGAGGTGAACTCGCATTTTATCTAATAAATCTATGCATCTACTTAATGGTGAGGGGGGACATATTTTCACCAATATCTCTGCTTTTGGACTCATGAATATGTGTGTGTGTTAGTGATAGTATAATCTGTTTGTGGTCTGACAGTGAGAATGGATACGTCATTAGAATTAAAGTATAGTGAGGGTACAGTATGTGTTATGTCTGGTAATCACAGTACAGAATTTGTCAATCAGCCTACCCTCCCTCCTTTCTTCCTTCTCACTGAACCTCCTCATACCTGTCCTGTGGGGGGAGGGGGGGGGGGGGTCATAGGTCAAAAGGATACAAGTCAGGTGGTCAAAGACAGGGTCAGAGACAGGGTCAGAGAGCCGGATTTAGGAGGTGTTAGGCTGTGAACTCAAGGCTAGCTGTGTACTTAGTGTCTCAGACCCTCTCTCTCCATTGGCCCATAGCTGGCTCAGTCTGACCTGGCTGCCGCTGATGTTGATCCTGAGGATCAGTGAGTGGTGTCCTTGAAATGAACCCCCCTATGAGGAAAGACGAGCCATATGAGAGATCCTAGTATGTAACAGACAAACGGATAGACAGACCTAATACTCTCACTAGGCTGTCCCATAAAACACATATCCAGATATTGACGTAAGCCATTGTGATATGTGAAACCGCTAGTTGGCTCAGATATAATCTGCTCCATACATTCTTACACACTACAGCTTTATATTGCAAGATTAGCATGTTGGAGCTTTGTTGACACAGTACAAAATATCTGCTCTGTCGCTGTGATGTTGGCCCAACTGAAGACCTCCCTATAGGAATTTGGCCAGAGGTTTCAGACAGCGACTCATCTTCAGTTCCTTCATCCATTTCAACCGCAAACCAGAACAGAGAAAGTGTGTGTGTTTTTGTGTGTGTGTCCAGAATTAGGTAATATCTCACTCTTCTACATTCCTCCTCAACCCACTGAAGCTCTTTCACCTGTCTGTTGAGACTGAGTGTATCGATACTCTACTAAACACTCAAGATGTTAAGCGGTGTTAAATATCCACTGTGTGTGTGTGTGTGTGTGTGTGGGTGTGTGTGTGTGTGTGTCTGTCTGTGTGTGACTGTGTGTGTGTGCGCGTGTGCGTTACAAACCTCATCATGTGGCAAATGAGGGTCCATCTCTATCTATTATTGGAGGCCTTGTACTGCTCGTCACACGAGGAAAGCTTTACTGCGGGCCTCGGATGCAGGACAGGTGGGAGGCTGCTTTCTAAACTCTTTCCCAGGATGTTTAATGATAGAAAATATGATGATCTCTCCTACAGTTTTGGGCTATTCCCATGCAGATCATTTTTTCACTGTTTGTTCCCTCATAGAGTGTGTGTGTCTGTGTGCGCGTGCACATGTATGTAGGTGCCTGCTTGCATTCATGTTTGCGTCAGTGTGTGTGGCAACCTGCTGTTAAACGATGCATGTTGTTTGAGCTACATACCACAACCGATGCCTATATGTGGTGTTCAATGCAGGCCTACATTGAAAGGGACTTTTAAAACCTTTTTACATTATGAAGGGCTTGATATTAATTATATTTTACTTGGTCTGTAACACCACGGGCCAAATAGGTGATTGTAAATTGCATTGTATTGTGTTGTATGATGCAAGAAACCACTTTACAAAATAAGATGTATTATTATTACCATACAGATAATTAGACACTGTAGGCTACCGCTCTGCCTGTTGTCTTGTTTGCATATTCAAGCCTGTGTCAAAATACAACACTGCCCCTTTAATTAAGATGTAAGCTTTTTACTTGACTGGCTTTTCAAAGATAGCTTGAAATGTGGCCTACCTGTTTTGTGCTCTTGTAGGAAGAAATAACTCCCCATTGCTGACCTAAATGTTATCAGTGGTGGAAAAAGTACCCACTTTTCATACTTGAGTAAAAGTAAAGATACCTTCATAGAAAATAACTCACATAAAAGTGAAAGTCACCCATTAAAATACTATTTGATTAAAAGTCTAAACGTTTTTGGTTTTAAATATACTTAAGTATCAAAGTAAATGTAATTGCTAAAATATACTTAAGTATCAAAAGTAAAAGTATAAATAATTTCAAATTCCTTATATAAAGCAAACCAGATGGCAAAATGTTATTTTTTAAATGTATTTATAGATAGCCAGGGGCATGCTCCTTACAGACATCATTTACAAACGAAGCATGTGTTTAGTGAGTCAGAGGCAGTAGTGTAACGCTCGTCTGATGAAGAAGGAATGGACCAAAGCGCACGTGTACGTGTTCATGATATTTATTTAAAACTGAACACTAGAACAAAAATAACAAAGCAAGAAACGAACAGTTCTGTAAGGTAACTAAAACTATACAGAAAACAACTACCCACAAACACAGGTGGGAAAAAGGCTACCTAAGTATGGTTCCCAATCAGAGACAACGAAAGACAGCTGCCTCTGATTGAGAACCACACCCGGCCAAACACAAAAAAATAGAAAACATAGAAATAAAGAAACTAGAATGCCCACCCTCGTCACACCCTGGCCTAACCAAAATAGAGAATAAAAGCCTCTCTATGGCCAGGGCGTGACAAGTAGGGTGACCAGGGATGTTCTCTAAGTGTGGGAATTAGGCCATTTTCCTGTCCTGCTAAGAATTCAAAATGTAAGTACTGAGTACTTTTGAGTGTCAGGAAAAATGTATGGAGTAAAAAGTACATACTTTTCTTTAGGAATGTAGTGAAATTAAAGTGAGTTGTCAAAAATATAAATAGTAAAGTAAAGTACAGATAGACAAAAAACTACTTAAGTAGTACTTTCAAGTATTTTTACTTAAGTACTTTACACCACTGTATGTTATGTATGGTACAAGGTGCTGTACGTCGTACTATAGGTTGTTATGGTTTACGACAGTGTGCTGCTTTACTTATGAATGGGTTGTCGGAATGACACGTCATTCAATGTCAGAGTGACGAACAATGTGAAACCGTGCAGATGTGCGTTCTTCTACAGCTAAGCTAGATATAACACTGTATTTATCTATAACTGAGATAATCACTCGCGAACTAGCAAAGAAAATCAACAAATGTGCACACTCTGCTCTCTGAACTGATCTGAAAAGCCCATTCACTCACCGATGGTTGAAAGACCGCTCGTGGGCTACCCCGCCAATAGAATTCTACTCCGTTGCGCTCTAGCTTTGCCTAGAGCAATCTTGCAAAGTTAGATTTGTTTTAGTTTGTTGCATTGAAAAGGGGCTGATATAATGATGATTAGATAACGGAAAAAAACGTTAATCTATATAGGACAAACTAATGGGGCGAACTCATTTCTTCTGCGCGGCAGTTCTGGAGGAGATGCGCGGCCGGGTAGCCGACCACCACGATCACTGACTGTAGAACACAACAGGACACCGAGAGAGGGGGCGTCTGTGAGAAGGAGAACCAGAGGCATGCCTCAACAGGGCATTACTGAGCTTTTTATGTCTTTGTACAATTTCATATACTATACAGTACTAGTCAAAAGTCTGGACACACCTACTTATTCAAGGGTTTTTCTTTATTTTTACTATTTTCTACATTGTAGAATAATACTGAAGACATCAAAACTATCAAATAACACATATAGAATCACGTATTAACTAGTACTGTATATGATACAACTATTTGCCTTTGTATAGAGTGTATTTCTCAGTGTGTGAGAGTCAGCGTTGTTTCCACATCATTTCAATGAAATTGCATTGAACCAACGTGGAATATACTTTGGATTGACGTCTGTGCGCGGTGGTTACAGTGTGTATGAGGTGAAACCTAGTGTGTACAGTGAGTGCACAGTGCATGTGTTCTAAGCCCATTCCTTTTAAGAAGCATGCAGGAACAGTTGGGTCTCCTCCAATGAGAATGCATTCCTTCTGCATAAGCACACTTATCTCACTGGCTCTGACTGTATTTGCCGGTGATGTTTTGTAGACCTATAGAGAATTCCCATCGCTATACATGTTATAGTCATTCAGCAGAACATTCCAACACACTCTCAGTCTGCGCAAACCACTGTTGGTCATATAGTGGACACACAGTGGTTTTAGACCTCAACTCCCTCCCCCAGCAGTGTAATAACAGGACAGTATCCCTGTCTAAACTAAAGAGAGAAATGAATATCAAATGCTCCACCCTCTGCCAGCTCTTTTCTCCACCTCTGAATGAGAGTTATTTTCCCCTGTGCTCCTCAACATGTGTACATCCCAAATTAAATCAGTGCTCATTAATACAAGTGGATGCTGTACAGCACTGGATTGCCAAACTAGATGGCAGCAGGAGGGCTTCTGAGCGGAGTGACTGGCTGAGCAGCAGTGGGTTTGTTTAGGCTCAAAGCATTCAGCTAGGACTGGGCACCCGTATATATGTCCTCTGTCTCTATACGTCTATACGGACGCTCCTCACTCAAAGACATCCCCCTCCAATCCCAGAATCCCTTTGGCTGTGATGTCATGGCTCTCAGCCAGAGCATGAATAATTGAACAAACAAGTTAAATTAAAAGGCCTAAAGATCCTGTTGGCAAGGAGAGCGTCACCGGGGGAATATATGGGGATACATAATGGATAGGAGGATGGGAGCCGAACAGAGTATAACCAAGCAGAGTAGAACTAAGTAGAGTATAACCAATCAGAGTATAACTAAGTAGAGTAGAACCGAACAGAGTTTAACCAATCAGAGTATAACTAAGTAGAGTATAACCGAACAGAGTTTAACCAAGCAGAGTATAACTAAGTAGAGTATAACCGAACAGAGTTTAACCAAGCAGAGTAGAACTAAGTAGAGTATAACCGAACAGAGTTTAACCAAGCAGAGTATAACTAAGTAGAGTATAACCAATCAGAGTACAACTAAGTAGAGTATAACCGAACAGAGTTTAACCAAGCAGAGTAGAACTAAGTAGAGTATAACCGAACAGAGTTTAACCAAGCAGAGTAGAACTAACTAGAGTATAACCGAACAGAGTTTAACCAAGCAGAGTATAACTAACTAGAGTATAACCGAACAGAGTATAACCAAGCAGAGTAGAACTAACTAGAGTATAACCGAACAGAGTTTAACCAAGCAGAGTATAACTAAGTAGAGTATAACCGAACAGAGTATAACCAAGCAGAGTAGAACTAACTAGAGTATAACCGAACAGAGTTTAACCAAGCAGAGTAGAACTAACTAGAGTATAACCGAACAGAGTTTAACCAAGCAGAGTAGAACTAACTAGAGTATAACCGAACAGAGTTTAACCAAGCAGAGTAGAACTAAGTAGAGTATAACCGAACAGAGTTTAACCAAGCAGAGTATAACTAAGTAGAGTATAACTAAGTAGAGTATAACCAAGCAGAGTATAACTAAGTAGAGTATAACCAAGCAGAGTATAACTAAGTAGAGTATAACCAAGCAGAGTATAACTAAGTAGAGTATAACCAAGCAGAGTATAACCAAGTAGAGTATAACCAAGCAGAGTATAACTAAGTAGAGTTTAACTAAGTAGAGTATAACTAAGTAGAGTATAACCAAGCAGAGTATAACTAAGTAGAGTATAACCAAGCAGAGTATAACTAAGCAGAGTATAACCAAGCAGAGTATAACCAAGTCAAATCAAATACAATTTTATTTGTCACATGCTTCGTAAACGACAGGTGTAGACTAACAGTCCCTTTCCAAAAATACAGAGAGAAAAATATGATAATACAAGGAATAAATACATGGCTATATACACGTGGTACCAGTACCGAGTCAATGTGCAGGGGTACAAGGTAATTGAGGTAGATATGTACATATAATGTAGGTAGGGATAAAGTGACTATGCAACAGGATAGATAATAAACTGTAACAGCAGCATATCTGATGAGTCAAAAGTGTTAGTGCAAAAAGGGTCAATGTAGATAGTCTGGGTAGCTATTGGTTAACTATTTAATTAAGAAACTATTTAGCAATCGCTAAATGGCATTCGCTACCAGACATGGGATGTCTGCCATCTGTCACAGAAGTGAGTTGCGGCTCCAAAGCTGGGGGTTGTCACGGGGTCGTCACGTGAGGAGATGTCAATCAAAGTGGTGGATGGTTGCACTTTAAATGGGCAGGGCGGCTCATAGTTATGGCTGGAATGGAACAAATGGAATGATATCAAACACATGGAAAACCATTCACTCCATTCCATCCATTATTCTGAGCCGTGGCCCCTCACCATCCTCCTCTGATGTGGAGGGAGGCTCAGCTGGAGCAGAGAGAGAGGAGATTGAAGAGATTAATCCGATCGGAATACTGGTGTCAGCACAGACTCTCAGGAGATTATGATATGACATGATGATAGCTTTGATCCAATATCTACACTAGCATGCTACTAAGTATGAAGCAGTCAGTCACTCATCCAGAGTAGTGTGTTCTTCTGATAGGTAGTATGCTCTGATAGCTGGCCTGTCTGATTGAAGGGACTGGAAGATGGACAGGGAATATGAAGGAGTGTTGTCTCATGAACATGTCTGTCTGTCTGTCCGCAGGATGAGAGCACGGCTACTGCTTTATTTTCAAAGCAGGGCCTAAACAGTCCAGGTCAAAGGCATGAGGAGGAAGCCCCCTAAAACAAAAGAAAACAAACATCATGTGAAATTGGCTTGTGTCTTTCCCTTCATGTTAGGGCAGTTCTGCGTTACACATTCAAAGCGCTCCCATAAGTTCCTCACATACAGAGAGAGAGAGAGGGTTAAGAGCTTCTGGAGCTGTGATCATGGGAGATGACACTGCATATAGCATCAAGCATATAGAGCTATGATTCCTTTTGACATACAACTCAGATAAATGTCATTTGTATTGACAGAGGGGGTATGCACAGAGAAGGGATTGGTTTGGTTTGGTCGACACACAGTAAAGCTGATGGCTCCGAGTAATTATATTTTATAATGGGAAAAGAATGTGAACAATGGCTGCTAAAGGGGCCTGATTTAAAAATGCATAAGGAAGGCTAGTTACATGTAGAAGAATGCATGTAGAATGCATCATGGTTGCCATAAGGGCCACCGCTGTTGCATTGCTATGCTCTTCAGCTGCCAAAAGACCAGTTATGCTGCATTGTGTTGCTTCATTACTCCCAGAAGGGCAGTGACAGTACATGGCAGTGTGACATTGGTATGCTGTCCTGGGTCTAGGCTGTGCTGTGTAGTGGTGTGCTGTGTTTAGGCATTTTGTCTTACTGTTAAGCAAGGCAGAAATGTAGGCTACAACCTGAGAGCTCCCTTTCAATTTCGTAACTCTCCAGATAACTCTCCAGATTTCTGTACATATCTGCACACCAACTCCACTGAGCAGTGCAGAGAGACGCCACTACGACAGCGGCATTGTGTCATTTTCATGCAACTATTATTGAATTTGGTGTTTTTTTAAAGCTCTGTTAACCCCCCCTTAGCTTCCCACTCTCAGGAGCATGGGAGATTATGCCTGTGCGGTGGTGGAGGCGGGCAAGGGGAAGGGGGTAGCTGGGGTAAATAGATTTTGGGGGGGAAGTAATCATCTTTGTGAATTTAAATTAGTTTGTGGAGTGGAGAGGCAGAGAGAGACACACACACAGAGAAAGAAAGCGGTAGAGAGAGGTAGAGAGACAGAGAGACGCAGCAAGAGAGAGAGCATGAGAAAGGCAGAGAGAGAGAGAGAGAGGAGAGAGCATGGGAAAGGCAGAGAGAGAGAGAGAGAGCATGAGAAACGCAGAGAGAGAGCGAGAGAGGAGAGAGAGAGAGAGAGAAGGAGAAGGAGAGAGAGAAGGAGAGAGAGAGGTAGAGAGAGAAGGAGAGAGAGAGAGAGAGAGAGGAGAGAGAGAGAGAAGGAGAGAGGTAGAGAGAGAAGGAGAGAGAGAGAGAGAAGGAGAGAGAGAGAGAGAGAGAAGGAGAGAGAGAGAAGGAGAGAGAGAAGGAGAGAGAGAGAGTGAGAGAGAGAGAGAAGGAGAGAGAGAAGGAGTGGTTGAGGGGAACAGGAAGTGGTTGAGGGGAACAGCCCTGATGAGATATTAAGGGGGGGGGCATCCATCAGTGTGAGTGATGGCGCTGTCTGTTGCTGGGCCTGTTCTCCAACTGAGACAATTGAACATGAAGGGGAAAAGAGGGGAGGGATGGAGGGGCGGAATTACAGGGGAGAGCCCGGATTGGCTGCATGTCACCATGGAGATGAGCATTCTTAAATGTTTTGCTCTTTGTATTTGGTAGTTTGGAACAAGATGACAGCTTCCAAATGTGCACCGTTTCTATCTTTCTCTCTCTCCCTCTCTCTCTCTCTCTCTCTCTCTCTCTCTCTCTCTCTCTCTCTCTCTCTCTTCTCTCTCTCTCTCTCTCTCTCTCTCTCTCTCTCTCTCTCTCTCTCTCTCTCTCTCTCTCTCTCTCTCTCTCTCTCTCTCTCTCTCTCTCTCTCTCTCTCTCTCTACCTATCTCTACCTATCTCATGTCTTGTAATCCTAGTTATGATCAATACAACATAATCAACAGATAACTGAATACAGGATTAAATATTGTGGCTATATGTTAATAATATAGATTATTATGATTATACTGCACTAACCGCTAACTGAAGCAGAGCCAAGGAGCCAGACAGTGATTAGTGATTGGGATTCTCCTTATGTAAATATCATCTATGCTAATGAGCGCTGTCCCCCCTCAGGAGACTGAAAAGATTTGGCATGGGTCGTCAGATCCCAAAAAAGTTCTACAGCTGCACCATCGAGAGCATCCTGATTGGTTGCATCACCATCTGGTGTGCCAACTGCTCAGCCTCTGACCGCAAGGACCTACAGAGGGTAGTGTGTACGGCCCAGTACATCATTGGGGCCAAGCTTCCTGCCATCCAAGACCTCTATACCAGGTGGTGTCAGAGGAAGGCCATAAAAATTGCCAATGACTCCAGCTACCCTAGTCATAGACTGTTCTCTCTGCTACCGCACGGCACGTGGTACCGAAGCACCAAGTCTAGGTCCAAAAGGTTTCTTAACAGCTTCTACCCCCAAGCCATAAGACTGCTATACAGCTAATCAAATGGCTACCTGGACTATTTGCATTGACCCACCCCCTTTTACAAGCATTTCACTACACTCGCAATGATATCTGCTAACCATGTGTATGTAACCAATAAAATTTGATTAGAATTAAAAAAAATACGCTGCTGCTACTCGCTGTTTATTAGCTATTCATATTCACTTTACCCCTACCTACATGTACATATTACCTCAATTACCTCGACTAACCTGTACCCCCACACATTGACTCGGGACCGGTACCCCTGTATCTAGCTTCCAAGTTGTTATTTTATTGTTGCTCTTTTATTTTTGACTTTAGTTTATTCAACACATATTTTTCTTAACTCTTATTTTTCTTAAAAACTGCCTTGTTGGTTAAGAGCTTGTAAGTAAGCATTTCACGGTAAGGTCCTCACCTGTTGAATTCGGCGCATGTGACAAATACGATTTGATTTGATTTGGATTGTACGGCGGAGCGTGGTGACCTGGGACAGCTGATCACCAGGTGGGCTGCAGCGTTCTGGAAAAGTTGCAGGGGTTTGTTGGCACAAGCAACAGCAAGTTGCAGTAGTCCAGACAAGTGCCTGGATTAGGACCTGCGCCACTTCCTGTGTGAGGTAGGGTCATACTCTACAGATGTTGTAGAGCATGAACCTGTAGGAGCGAGTCACTGCTTTGATGTTTGCAGACAGGATGTTGCGCAACTAAATGCATTTAACCGAAATGTGTCTTCCACATTCAACCCAACCCATCTGAATCAGAGAGGTGCATAGGGCTGCCTTAATTGACATCCACGTCATCAACGAATGGTTGTTGTTGCTCAGAGGCAGATTTTTACGCTTTACAGGATCGGTGATTCAAACCAGCCCAACGCTCTTAACCACTAGGCTATCTAGGGTTACACCAAGGTTCTTTGCATTCTGGGAGGGGGACACCGTGGAGTTGGCAACTGTAATGGAGAGGATTTGGAGCAGGCAGGCCTTCCCCGGGAGGAAGAGAACCTCCGTCTTGTCGAGGTTGAGTTTGAGGTGGTAGAACGATATCCAAGCTGAGATATCTTCCAGGTATGCAGAGATTCGTGTCGCCACCTGAATGTCAGAAGGGGGAAGAGAAAAGTAGTTGAGTGTCATCCACATAGCAATAATAGGAGAGACCATGTGAGGATATGTTGGAGCCGAGTGACTTGGTGTATAGAGAGAAGAGGGGAGGACTTAGAACCGAGCCCTGGGGGACACAAGTAGTGAGAGTATGTGGTGCAGATATAGATTCTCTCCACGTCACCTGGTAGGAGTGGTCTGCCAGGTAGGATGCAATCCAAGAGTGTGCAGAGCCTGAGACACCCAGCCCTGAGAGGGTGGAGAGGAGGATCTGATGGATAGATCTAGAAGGATGAGAACAGAGAAGAGAGTTAGCTTTGACAGTGCGGAGAGCCTGACACAAAGGAGAACAGTCTCAGTTGAGTGGCCTGTCTTGAAGCCTGGCTGGTTAGGATCGAGAAGATCGTTCTGAGAAATAAAAGAAAGAAGGGTCACCGGTCTGTAGTTTTTGACAAGTGTTTTTTTTTTTTACAAGGATATTGACATTTTGAAGTCAGAGGGGATGAGTTGATGAGAGAAGTGAGGAATGGGAGAAGGTCTCCAGAGATGGTCTGGAGAAGGGAGGAGGGGATGGGATCGAGCGGGTGGGTGGGTGGGCAGGCAGGCAGGTTGTCGGGCGGTGGCGTAGGGTAATCTATGTGAGTGGGACCAGTGGACTCAATAGGCTGAGTGAATGAGGAGCGGATGTAAACATGCGATGACAGTGAGGGGTTTACCTGATGACAGTGAGGGGTTCACCTGATGACAGTGAGGGGTTTACCTGTGTCAGGTATATCAATAGAATGTCACTCTGCGGCAGTAGAGACATACACTTCTAATCCACTTTCTCCCTGTGCTGTAAAGAAATTAGATTACTGTGAGGTGAGACCAACGGCTTCTCTCTCTCACGTCTGCCAATTCAATTACACTGCCATTGTCTCAGGTCACAGCGTTTAGCAGTGTCCCTCTCAAAGTAACACAGGGAAAGTAGATAAGGCTGGGCTCTCACATTTCTGTTTGAGGTGAATGTTTTATTATGTGACAGGAGTAGGAGGAGTTGTATCTGTTTGCTGTGTAGTAGCAGTAGACATAGAAACTAAACTACTCTGTGGTGAACACATAGCTGGTGTGTAGGCCTATGTTAGCTAGGTGTTGTGTTACATACAGGACACGAGAAGTCATGTATGTTCAAAGGTGTGATGGACAAGAGAAGGACAAAGTACCAATGGAGTGTACATTTCATTAGGTCTGTTGGAGGGACTCCAACAATAGAGGTTTGATCCTGTCGTCAGGGAACTGAGAATGTATCCCAGCTGTTTTGGGTTGGTCAGTTTTCTATTGAGTTAGACCTGTATCAAATACATCGAGAGTGACAAATACCTGAGTGAGTTTGATGTGCGAACTCCAAGCTAAATCAGGCGCACCTAAAATACTAGACATACCTTTATGTTAGGGTGTCCACACACTCTGCCCATGGTGGGTGAAAACTTGTTCTGGTGATTAAATTTTGCTTCCTTATGTTATAAAATAGATTTGACCAAGACAAAATGATTATTCATGTTCTGAATCGTTCAGTGGGCCCTTTCGCTAACATATCATTAGCATTATATAAAAAAAGTCAGATTTGGTAACCTAATACATCCGGGTAATAAGCATCGAGCTCTGTTGACAGAGTGGTGCCCGTTCTCGCAGCCACTTGAGGATTTTACATGTCATGATGGTGGTCTGCAAAGTTGTTTTGCAGGTTGCGAAAAGCCAAGTGAACACGAACTGAATCAAATGTAAAAAGCTTTGGGGGAAAAAACTTCTGTACGCTCAGCGCTCCGTCGACATTTCATAGAGATACGCTTGTGTTTGTGAGACATCTTTTTCATTCATATGAATAGCGTACACTCACATATGAAAATAATACATGTCTCAAAATCGATACCGATCTTGTTTTATGTCCTCCGGATTTGAGAAGAAAGATGACGAGTTCAACGGTGAGCGTGTCAATTAGCCTTAATTCTCGCACAACATCCTGCCTAGCTGACACAAAGCTTTTTTTCCAGATTTTCAACACATTTTTTCTCTGGCCTCCATTGATTTAGTCAACCTAATTTTTTGCCACCATACAAGGGTAAAAATAGCAATAACCTTTGAGCAGATTATGTGTTTTTGATTAGACACCCTACATACTGTATGTATTTGACCCAGGTGTCTTTGGTACTGTCTTGGTCTCTGTTTTACCTGGTCTCTTTAGTCTACAATGGCCTGGTATCTCTCTCCTCTCTCCTCTCTCTGTTCCTAAGTGAATGATGCAGCGTCTTCTCTCCTATCCTGGACATACACAACGCAAACAACATCAATCAGACAAATTGTATTTCTCCTTTTATATGCTGCTGTAGGCTAACAGAGAGCCACCTGACTAGCAGATTCTTCAACTCTAAAATGACTGCACAGCTGAAGCTGAGCTGAAAACAAAATGAAAAGGAAAGTCTCTTTCAGCTCTCTATTGACGTAAACTAATTTGTAACAGGTATAAGCTTAGGGCTCATATAAGCATAGGTAACAGGTAACACGTTATCAGATGATTTACTGTATCATAATATATGCCATGTAACAGTCTCTTTTTTTCATATAGACTTACAGTCATGCATGCATATACATTTTACGTATGGGTGGCTCCAGGAACTTAACCCACAATCCTGACATTGCAAGTGCCATGCTCTACCAACTGAGCCATACAGGACACTATTACAGTATGGGGAAGTTTAACACATAGATAAAGGTGTAATGTCTGCTTCAGGTTAAATCCTTTCTTTGTCTTATTTTGGGGGGACTGTATGTCCTGTAATCTTTGGGAATCCCTTGGACTGGATGTTATCCTTAATCCATGTGTGTGTGTTTGTGCGTGTGTGACTGTGGACGTGTGGATTAAAGCCAGCTAGTAGGCTCTCTGACTACACAGGAATCAAGCTGTATAGCATATCACCAATACCACGAATACTGATACTATTAGACTATGACCTCTACTACTACTAGTATACTATTACTTCTGGTACAACAACGGGTGGCAGTTAGGCTAGCAGTTAAGAGTGTTGGGCCAGTAACCGAAATGTCACTGGTTTGAATCCCTCAACTGACTAGGTGAAAAATGTGTTGATGTGCCCTTGAACAAGGCACTTAACCCTAATTGCTCCTGTAAGTAACTATGGATAAGAGCGTCCGCTAAATGACAAAAATGTAAAACAACAACTCCAAATCAAAGAAATGTTCATTAAAAATACCAGTAAATATGCTACTAATTATATCAGTATTGTAGCGGCATGTGTGGTCCATCTGCCCTGTACTTTCCTGTTATCTTTGCAGCAGTCAGGCAGCTTAACAGCAGCTGTGTCCTAGAGTCGCCGTGGGAACTATTAAAGGGCCTTGGGCCTGAGGGATCTGGAGATACATAAACTGAAACAAGAAGAATCAACGGTCCCCACATGTTGACCAAGTGACCAGCATCCCCTATATGACATCACAAAATGATGTTGAGGGAGCCAAGCAGGGGGAACGATGCGTCCAGATGGAAACATGCTGAGGTGAGGAGAGCTGAGCTGGTCTGTGACAGCGCAATACGAGACCCAGAAAGTGCATACCAGGCCACATTATAAGAGGACTGAAATGAAAGCCTGGGCTGATTTAGACCCCTGGCGCTGTACGGTCCACTTACAGATATATGGAACTGACACACACACACTCTCTCACAGAGCGGGAATGGAGAGAGAAATTGAAGGGAAAGAAGAGAGGATGGCATGAAAGTAGGACTAGATGGAGGAGAGGAGAGGGACGGGGGTTGGGGTATTTTTAAGCAAACTCAATGTATCTCCTCTTTCGTATAGTCATGACACATGTAAGTGGACAGTGTAGAGGTCTGACCATAGAATCACATATTACGATGTCTGTGGGTCCACTTTCCGCGGAGTCGGCGAAAAGCAGACGTTTCTGGTTTTCAGGGATACAGAAAAATGAAAGATTACTCTGATTACTCCCAGTTACTCTGGGTCTGACTGTGTCCATACAGGACGGGCTACACACAGTTACCAGTGTTCAGAAACACATACAAACTGTATGTATTCTCTGCTGTCCAGCAACAGTATGCGAGAGAGGGAATGAAATGGTGAAACAAGAGATGATTAACGGTTCTCATTGCTTTCTTTCCCTCTGTCCCCCCTTTAGCTCTCTACTTTCAGTGGCTCTTGATAACAGAGAAATTGAAGGAGAAACTGAAACAAAATACTTGGTTTATCAGTTTTTCTTTATGATTCTCTGACACAGTTTGAGTCTAAGCAGGAGATAAGACATAATGACTGTTTCTCCAGGCTACAGTGACAGTGGTACTGTAAGTAGTCAGAGATCCTGAACCACGCTATAAACACACAGAGCCTGGCCACTGACTATAATCCCACTCCGTGGTATGATAATCCCAATTACCACTGACCTAATCCTACACTCTGCTATCATACTCTCCTGCCCAGTCAATGAACTGGATGACATTGTGTCGGGTGGTACATTACATAAGAGTACAACAGTCCTGGCACCTGTTTAGTCCCTCCAAAGCCCCTCCACTTTGGTTGTTGGAGTTCTTAGTGCAGCCTTTCTTTGAATTGCAGTGGCAACATTTCTCTCTTTCTCTCTCTCAAATAAATTCAATTCAAGGGGCTTTATTGGCATGGCAAACATATGTTTATATTGCCAAACAAAAGTGAAATAAATAAAAAGTGAAAATTAAATATTACGCTCACATAAATTTCAAAGGAATAAATGTCATCAAGGAAAAAATGTCATATTATATCTATATACAGTGTTGTAACGATGTGCAAGTAGTTAAAGTAATAAAAGGGGAAATAAATATATATGGTTTGTATTTACAATGGTGTTTGTTCTTCACTGGTTGCCCTTTTCTTGTGGCAACAGGTCACAAATCTTGCTGCTGTGATTGCACACTGTGGTATATCAACATTTGTTTTTTTTCCGAATTCTTTGTGAGTCTGTGTAATCTGAGGAAGAATGTGTGTATAATATGGTCATACATTTGGCAGGAGGTTAGGAAGTGCAGCTCATTTTCTACCTCATTTTGTGGCCAACCTGTCTTCTCTTGAGAGCCAGGTCTGCCTAAACGTCGACCTTTCTCAATAGCAAAGCTATGCTCACTGAGCTCTGTGGAGCCTGTTTGTGTTTGTGAACAGAGCCACAGGACCAGCTTGCTTAGGGGACTCTTCTCCAGGTTCATCTCTCTGTAGGTGATGGCTTTGTTATGGAAGGTTTGGGAATCGCTTCCTTTAAGCTGGTTTTAGAACTCAACAGCTCTTTTCTGGATGTTGATAATTAGCGGGTATCGGATTAATTCTGCTCTCCATGCGTTATTTGTTGCTTTACGTTGTACACGGAGGATATTTTTTCAGAATTCTGCATGCAGAGTTTCAATTTGGTGTTTGTTTCATTTTGTAAATTCTTGGTTGGTGAGAGGGCAATGGGTTCTATAACTGATTCAAGTTCTTTTAAACAAAATCCTAATTTGTATGTCAAATTTTATGTTCCTTTTTTTGGAATAGAAGGCCTTTCTTGCCTTGTCTCTCAGATCGTTCACAGCTTTGTGGAAGTTACCTGTGGCGCTGATGTTTAGGCCAAGGTATGTATTGTTTTTTTGTGTGCTGTAGGGCAACAGTGTCTAGATGGAATTTGTATTTGTGGTCCTGGCAATTGGACCTTTTTTGGAACATTAATTTGTCTCTCACTACCAATCTCTCTCTCACTGGAAGTGGTGATCAATGAGAGCAACCCTTTCCCCATTCTAATTATCTTAATGGAGAGTTCCCGGTGGAGCCCTGGCTTTAACAGGGCTGGTCAGGGCTAAAGTGTGGGGGATTATTTTAAGATGTACCATATACTACAGTGGGGGGAAAGGCCAGCTATTTACCGTCTTTGCATCAGCACTGTAATTAATTGGTGTGTGAGTGTGTGTTTGCCTGTTTCTTTGGGAATATCTGCATTTATCGGTGTTACATTTAAGTGTTCAATGTAAGTGTTTGTGTGTGTCTGTGTGTGTGTGGCAAGGAATACTGAATAGACAAAGAGGCTGATGTCAGCAGGCCAACTATCCACTCTTAATAGCATTCCTGTCTGTCTGTCCATCCGTCTGTCCGTCTGATTGACACAGTTGGGCAGGCCTGTTTGAACTTAAAAGCGGGCCACTAATCTTCTAACAGAGCTCTCTCTCTCTCTTGCTCTTTTTCACTCCTTCACACTCTCCATCTCTCTTTCTCTCTCCCTCTCTCTCCCGGATTGTTTGTGTCAATTTAATTGAATTAAAGCCGTGGCAGCACTCACAAAGGCCCATATTGAAATGCTACAAAAGGTCAGCGGAGCTGCAAAGAGAGGCAGACATCAGTCAGAGAGAGTGAGGGGAAAAACACAGCACAACAAAACTGTTATTTAAGCGCTCCAAAATCAGTTTAATCAACACTAGGGACATCAAGGCTTATCTGGCGATCCATGCAGCTCTGCTGATATCATTGTTGAGAAATCCTCCAATATGGAAGGGGTTTAGTAGGTTAACACCTCAGATGCATGGCTAGCGTTGGGATCGCACTGTCGCTAACACCACCAGGATTAGGGGGATGAAAAACGGAGACACAGAAGGCACAGGTCCCAGAGATAGGGGATTAGAGCAGGTCACACCCCGGAGTCAGGTTTCTCTCCAGTTTTCCTCCTTTCAGGGGGTTTCAAATTGCTCAGTGATTTTGATCCTACAATAGACTTTGTTCCTATACTTAAACGTGTGCTTTGAAGTGGGATCTGTTGTCAAATGAAATAGCCAGTATATAGTGATGTGTGTTGATGACAGCCAGTAGTGATGTGTATTGGATACAAGGCTGCTGTTCCTCAGATCATTCCCTAGTGAGCTGAACCCTGATCAACCCTGACCCCTGACTTCATTCTCCTGGGCTGCAGGACTGCCACCTGGTGTGCGGGTGCCTGTGTGGATAGGTGTGTTGAATCCACAGTCCTATGTCTGTGCTGCCAAGTGCCCACAGCTGGCCACATTATTTACATGTGTATTCTATTTTGATCTGTTTTCTATAAACATCTCATCGTTTTCCCCAGAGATACTATAAAGTGCTGTTTCGTGTGTGCGTGCGTGTGCGTGTGTGTGCTGGTAAGTGGAGTCAGCCTCGTAAACACAACATGTAATTAAAGTAACTGGATTTGTCACAGCCACTGACCCATGACCCCCGATTGGTTCCGCTCTTCCCTTAGAAACCTTTGTGTGCTGAAATGAACTTACGTTACCACATGATAAACACATCTACAAAGCAAAACAAACACGTGCACACGTGTACACATGCGCGGCCACACACCGACAAGGGGATAGGAGGCAGAGGTGTGTTGCGGTGAGAGAAATGTGTATGTGTTTGTGTTCTTGTCTGGATTGCATTGTTAACCCTTTACACTCATAGTATGATAACATTGTTCCTGGAAAAGAAAGGGTATGACGTCATGCCATAGACAAACATAGGCTCATTCTATTCAGAACAACCCAGGGTATGAAATCATGTCATCCTTAAAAAAAGTACCCCCTTTTTCTCCTCAATTTCATGGTATCCAATAGCGATACAATTCCGATCTTGTCTCATCGCTGCAACTCCCCAACACGCTCGGGGTCATGCGTCCTCCGAAAAATTACCCACCAAACCACGCTTCTTTACACCCGCCCTCTAGAGCGCAATTAGCCATGTAAAGCACCCCTGGCCAAACCCTCCCCTAACCCGGAAGATGCTGGGCCAATTGTTTGCCGCCCTATGGGACTCCCAGTCACGGCCGGTTGTGACACAGTACAGATGCAGTGACTTAGACTGCTGCGCCACTCGGGAGGCCGACACCATGTCATCTTTTAACTGTACGACTGTAAAGGACTACGACACACATATCCACACTGGGAGGCATAGCCAGCCCATCGTTCTACCTGCACGCCACTGTTCAGTTTGCAGCAGCCCTAATGAAACTAACGGCAACTAGTGTGTGTGTGTGTGTGTGTGTGTGTGTGTGTGTGTGTGTGTGTGTGTGTGTGTGTGTGTGTGTGTGTGTGTGTGTGTGTGTGTGTGTGTGTGTGTGTGTGTGTGTGTGTGTGTGTGTGTGTGTGTTTGTGTGTGCGTTTGTGTGCGTTTGTGTGCGAGTGTGTGCGTGTGCGCGTGTTTGTGTGCGCGTGTGTATGTGTGTCTGCTTGGTATGCCAATATGGGAGGTTCACTCTGCATCTGCTTTCGCTGTTTATCTGCGTCATGTGGTTTGAATAATGGATTGACTAATAATTGTAAAGATGTATATCAACATATTTGCATATTCTAACATGTACTGTAGACACAGCCGAGATGACTACTTGTTCAGCAGATAGGCCAACTGTGCAGTAAAATGTGATATAGTCTTACAGTAAATTATATCTCTGAGTTCAATAAAAAGCTATCTTGTACATTACTTCTCACCTGGGTTCATCAGAAGCCTCTCATTACCATATAGTACTGTAATGAAACAGCAGGGAGCAGGTCTCGAACCCTCGACCTTCTAGCCCAAAGTCCAGCGCGCTACCGACTGTGCCGCAAAAGCATGCTCATGCCGCAGAGTCGATTTCCACGCTTATAAACCCAGGGTCGTTACAGTACTTTTGGGTGTGTGCGTAATTCAGAATGGCTTCTAATATTGGGTCCAATGCTCCAATTATTTTGTTATTTTTCATTGATTTTCCATTGACTCATTTAAGGGAGTTCTCACTAGTGTGAGTGTTCATGCATGCTTGCTTGCATGAGTACATTCAAGTGTGTGTTCCCTCCCAAGTTCAGTTGTTATGATAGTTATTAGTCATTGGAAGACATGGCTGCCCCTCCTCTCCATCCTCTGAGTTAAATGTTTTGCCCAGTTATATTTCGCCTAGTTGATAGATGTCATATATTCAGAGAAACTCTAGCCTTATTTGTTATTTCCATGGTTGTGCTGATGGCGCCGTACCTGTGCCTCGACAATAGCACTACAGTCAATACAGGGCAGTGGGACCGTCTCGGGTCCAATTACATCAGATCAATGTGGGGTCCTGAAGGGGCGGCCATCTTGGCTCTAGCTGTCCAAACAGATGCCTGAGGAGAATGGAATATGATAAGCCCTGTGATCCCCCTGCAGGCAGGGGGCCAGCGGCCACAGATATCGCCCTGTAGATAATTCACATACAGACCAGACCATTGATCCAAGGCCCTGTAGCACAGGCTATGTACTTACAGATGGATAATACAAGCGTTGCACTTCTATGGAGTATGGATCTCGGATCCCTGTGCTATGACTTGTGAGTATCATTTTCTTTTCACACAAACACACACACACACACCTGCACCTCATAGAGAAATATAGAAATAACTCTTGGCAGCACCCCAGTCTAGACAGTGAGAGGCATCTCTCCATTCATCCCTCGCTTTCTCCCTTTGTAGAGAACAGTGATGTGCAGGTTGACTCATAACCCACAGTCTCCACTGTTATATCCGCAGGGCGGGTGGGTTTAGGGTCATAAAATATTGTGTAGATAAAGGGCCGATGGGAGGCGGTCTGGTTGAATAAAGAGAAAACAATACCTAAAAAAAAATCCATAAGTGTATCATTATTGTGTAATTTATATCTATAGACT
Organism: Salvelinus fontinalis; assembly: GCF_029448725.1. Taxonomy (NCBI): domain Eukaryota; kingdom Metazoa; phylum Chordata; class Actinopteri; order Salmoniformes; family Salmonidae; genus Salvelinus; species Salvelinus fontinalis. Next base: position 59,785,911 of record NC_074665.1, on the reverse strand, counting down.
ACATTGAGGTTTTAGTTTCATTATTTTTGGGCTATCTGGCATTAGTGCATAAGCCTAAACTTTAGGGCCTGACTTTACTCACGCCAAATAGCCTGCATGCCAAACGCTTTCAGGAATGGGCAGAAAAAGTGAATGTCGATCCACTGAGGCAAAAAGGACAATGTTGGAGTTTAATTCAATAAGAGAAAAGCTGTGAAATGGAGAGATGAAAATAAAGAGAAGGGAGGCCAGAAAAGTAATGTTTCGGAAAGAGTTGGTGAATTGGTAAAATAGGATGATGGCAGTGTGATTATTGTGAGGCGCTATACAAATTCGACAGTCACAAGACAGGGACTTCAAATAGGCCTATGGCACGTCAAGGGAACTGTAGCCTAGTGTTCAGATGGTTTAAATGGAAACTGAAATCTGGACACTAACTGTAGGTCTATAACCTCTCACATAGTCTTAACCCTTTGATGCATACGATCACCTATTTATGCTCATTGTTGAGTGGTCCCTGCAGCGTACCATCGCAAATATGTGACTGGAACAGCATTAACAGAACATATGATGCAACAAACGCTTCAAAACACTATTTTTGTCTGAAAAGCATGTAAACAATATTTTGTAATGAAGGGAAATAAAGGTCTTCACAACATTATTCCTCAATTTCACCTATTATTGGAAAAGATAAATGCGAACGTCATCATCCAAACATCACATGGAAAACATCCACAGCCAAACTCATTACATAAACGAGTGTAAATAGCAGGTTGCGCTGACAAAAAAAATACATAAGTTAGCTTCCTAACAGCTAGACTTGATTACAATGTACCCCATTTCTGGTGAGCACAAGAGAGAAATGTAATGTTGTTTAGAAAAGAGATGCGTGTCAGCTAATCTAACAGCAGCTAAATTCTTTATGATGGCAGCCATATTAGTTTATGTTTGACAAGCAAAAACTCCCTAATCATAGAATGCCATTCACTATAAGACGCAAATAAACAAATGGCAAGAGTGTGAAAAGCTGTCATCAAGGCAAAGTGTGGCTACGTTGAAGAATCTCAAATATAAAATATATTTTGATATGTTTAACACTTTTGTGGTTACTACATGATTCCATATTTGTTATTTGATAGTTTTGATGTCTTCAGTATTATTCTACAATGTAAAAAATAGTAAAAGTAAAGAACAACCCTGGAATGAGTAGGGGTGGCCAAACTTTAGACTCTTACTGTACATATGGTATGCTACATTAGAAACAACAACAGGATATACAGAAAATAAGTAACTTACTTTGATAGGAACGCACACATGTCCAAAGTTATTATTTGTTAGGAAAACAACAATGAAGGCAATGCGTGCGCAAGCTACAAAATATGCCATGGGGAAAAAAGTTAGTGCAAGGCCTGTTCTGACTAGAGATAAGCAATGTCTTCATACTTGATCTCGTTGAAGAGAGAAGTTTGTCCAGTTCAGTAAAGCCTCAAACCTAAACTGTGAAATGGCCTACTTCTTATGCAAATTAATGGGGAGGCGGAACACACCTCAATTCAAACTGTGTTTAGGAAAAAAAACTTTTTAGAAAATAATTTGAAATTGACAAGTTGAAACAACCTATAGATAATTCGCAGGCAGCGTGCCTTGGTTTGAGGGCAAAGCGGGTTAACTGTCCTGTTGCGTAACAATCACATTTTGGAACAGTGAGGGCATTCTGACATCACGCGCATAGAAAAACTGACACTGGGGCGACCATTAGAGATATTTGGAACTCACTCGTGAAAAGGTTAATATTAACTCCTGAAGAATTAAGCATTTCTTGCAGTAAAATTATACACCAAATGTACATTTTGACTCTAGAACAGGAGTGGATAAATATGATTTATTTATTTCAGCATCTTGTGAGAATGTGAATGCCCAGTTAGGGACCATCTGTAGAGGTGTTATCTTGATCAGCATCAAAAAAGCAGATAGTATTTCACCCACATAAAATATGCATCCAAGCTGATCTTAGACCTTATCAGAAACATGTCCTTATATCTCCTTACAACCGGAAATGTTGCACATAAACTCGTTACATTTTGTGTAGTTTATTTGCATTTTCTCCCCGGTCCCTAAACGTATTTGCCCCGTGAAAGAAGCAGAGATGACAGAGGACTTTACCGATGTCAACTAGATTGAAGCATTCATTCAATCATTTATGACATTATTCTGATGAGCAACAACATATGAGAGAAGAGAAGGTGCATCTAATTATAGACAAGTTGACTAACTAATAGCCTATCAAAATGTTGGAAATTATAAGCAACAAAACAAGTCCTGCACCCTCTGTCAAAAATTCTCTCCGCCATCTCTGACTGTGGCCTACAGCACATTTTCTATATTTGCAGGTTAGGGTCGAGTGCGGGCCTCAGATTTTCACTTCATCACATATAGTCGGGAGGTTGCAGATGGGTTATTAGCAATTGCGGGCGGGTGCGGGTGAACAAACAGTTGACCCGCGCACCACCAGTAGAGAACCACAGAGCTGCATAACACACCCCTCCACCTCTCTCCCTCCCTCTACCCCTCCATCCCTCCATCCTATCCATCACAGGAAATGAGAAGCCAGCCACTCAGATAGCGTTGTGGACCGGGCCAGGGGTTTGGGGGATAGGTTAATGTGATCAAATAGGCTGGTGGATGAAGCTGAATGCATATTATTATTAGCCATGCTTTAGACCAAGGGACCCTGTTCTCAATGGCACCATCACAGCCATTGTACTGTATGTGCTGTATAAGGCAGCTAAATGGTCGTCCACAGCCTGTACAATAGAGCCTGTTTCGTAGGCCCCATTCATACAAATAGCAGACTCAGTATGTAGGTAGCACCAGAAAAGCAGGACCCATTTTGGTTAGAATTCCATAGCCATTGAAAATCCTCACAGATGATGTGTGAAGGGCAACATTCATTCCAAAGGTCGTGTGATTGATTGTTATGTTTTATATTAGATCTCGAATTGATCTGTTGATAAATAGAAACAAAACAATTTGATGGAAATGAAGACCAAAGGAATCAAAGATATCCAGTGGTGTCTAATGTGTTGTTGTTATGCTAGCTAGCCTCTTATTCTTCTTAACTGTGTTATAATCACTGTTGGCATCAGGCTTGTGGTGGGGATCAGGGGTTAATGTGTTGACCTGGTAATAGACGCTGCCCCCTGTCCTATGCACGCTCCGCTCACTATACAGACAGAAGGCTGACACGTGGCCTGCTCCAAATGAAATGTTCCACCCAATTAACTCTGACCGTAACATTTTAATTTTAGAAACTTCTCACTGAGATAATGATTAAATCATTTTTTTCTCTCCTCTCTCTACCTCTCTCTCTCTTTCCCTCTCTTTCTCTCTATCCATGCTGTGAGGCAGGTTGCCTCCCCTGTATTCGATCATGTGTCATGTGCAGAAAAAGACTGTTTGATGTCCTGTAGAATTGTTGTCTCTAGAGGTAGCTAGTTATTAGTCTACTAGTGGAAAGCTAGTGTGTTGTGTCTGTGTGAAATTGAGTTGTTATTGGATTGCCATGGTGAGCTGGCATGTGGTATCATACTCACTGTTCAGTGTCAGCAGCAGAACTGACTGAGACGAAAGGAAACTAGAAAGTATTGCATTCTGGGAACAGATGGGCTGTTCTGTGTGCTAATTATGGAAATCTTAATGAATCTGCCGATAAAGGAAGCAATCTTTGAGTTTGTCGAAGCGCTCACAGTCACAGCTCTCTCTAAGTGTTTCAGAAATTAAAATCCCTAGAGATGTCAAGTGCTACAATTGACTTCCTTCAGACAGAAATAAAGACTCAGTGAAGTCTATAGATTGGTATTAAGACCTACTCAGTCACCACCCAAATATGCAGTCTGTGAAATGTCTCACTCACTAGCGCAGTGATGACATCACATTTCCTTCCAGAAATGAAAAGTTGAAAAGTTTGGTCAGTCCTCTAAGGGAAGCAGCCACACCATAAACTACATCGGGGGGACAAAAAAAAACATTTCTATTTGCATTATATTTTGCTAGCTACACTCTAAAAAATGCTGTGTGAAAAGCAACTCAGTGCTGGGTAAATTGTGGACAGAACACACGTTGGGTTATTTTTGTCCCAGCCAGTTGGGTCAGTTATTTGGGTTATTGAGCTATGATCCACCAGGTCAGATCAGAAGACTGGAGGCGTGCATTAGTAGTGATGTGGCTGTCAGATAGTTATTTTTGGCCACCTGTGAGAGTAAATGTAATTCTGGTTAATCTGTTCTGTTGTGTTGTCAACACATGTTAAGGTTGAGCACTGACACTTTTGTATCTTAATGAGGTTTACACAAGTTGAGTTCCTCAAGTGCCTATGTGTATCCCAATGTTGGGATAGTTACCACTTTATCATGATATTTAAATAATAATGTTATTAATTGTATATTAAAATATGTGATGTGCAAAAATATTGAATGGAAATTTAAATTTGCAGTGTACAAGCATAAGATGATGAACCTATGGATTGCATTAAAAAAACAGCATGAAAGTAAATGAAACCCCAAGTGATGGTTAAATTAACCGATGTTTGGGTAATCCAATGGCGTGGCTTTCCGATAGTTATTTTTGACCACCCGTGAGAGTAAATGTCATTCATGTTCATCAGGTTAAACTTTGTACACTACAAATAAAAAAGGTCCTTCAATTTTTTTTTTATGTATAACATTATTATTTAAATATTATAACAAAGTGGTAACTATCCCAACATTGGTATAAGCATGGGCACTTAAGGAACTCATACTGTGTAAGGCTTATTAAAGCTACAGAAGTGTCAGTGCTCAACCTCAACATGTGTTGACAACAGAACAGAATAACCGGAATGACATTTACTCTCACGGGTGGTCAAAAATAACTCTCTGAAAGCCACCATACCTTAGTAGGGGTGTGGCTTAGCAGTACTTCTCCTTATAAATTGGGTGGTCCAAGCCCTGAATGCTTATTGGCTGACAGCCGTGGTATATGCGACCGTATATACCACAGGTATGACAAAACATGTATTTGTACTGCTCTAATTACATTGGAAACCAGTTTATAATAGCAATAAGAGACCTCATGGTTTGTGGTATATTGCCAATATACCAGGGCTAAGGTATTATTTCCCTATAATGCACAGGGTATTTGCACGGTAGAATTCAATGCCTATAGTTCTTACATGTTCTATGTTTGAGCTGCTTTTGAAAGTAAAAGTCGAATAAAAACATTGGCATTGTTGAATTCGATTTTCATAATAGCAAGCTAGGACTGATGGTTTGGTTAGCTAAACTATCAAGTCTATTTGTTTGGTTACCAAGGCAACTGACGCTATCTAGGAAACTTGCTAGCTACTTCAGTGGATGTTGAACACATTTCTACTGGCAAATAAGCACATGTCTAGTGGTAAATGTGTTAAATTATAGCCATGGTATAAAAGGGATAATCAAATTGAGGCTTTATGCGTGGTGAGTGCTGGTGGGAGGGGGGAATTTAAGTGGTTTTCCACCTATTTCTCCAGCCAGCATTTTTCTGTTTTCAAGACACTTTTGGTTTAGTTTTGTTTGGGTCTTTGTGCAATGTTAACATGGTAATGACGTAGTCATCCTAAGTAGAGGTTGTCATTTTTATGCTGCACCGTTTTAGCAGCTTTGGCCCCAGTTTCTCACCGCAGTAGGGTTATTTTCATATGCTAGCAGTTAACACTTTAATTCCTTATGTTTCCACGTTCATCTAAAAGTGGCCATTTTCATCTATTATTGGCTTTAGTCTCCTAGGAGTCATTTTCAAAATGGCTATGGGTCTAAAAGATGGGTCTTTGTTCACTCTGCTTAGTAAGAACAGCGGTTTGGAGTTGGGTTATATTCCACCCCACAGAGACAATATTGTTTCACATAAATTAAAACCTAAAGCGAGGACTCAGTTTGGTGCCATTGTTTTACCTCATCACCTACTCCATGTACCATCATAGCTCATACTGACACATATTGTCTCCCGTGAACATGCTTAACTGCTTGACATCTGACCGCAATGCGCTACAGAGTGTAATGCGTATGGCCCAGTACATCACTAGGGCCGAGCTCCCTGCAATCCAGGACCTGTATACCAGGCGGTGTCAGAGGAAGGCCCTAAAAAGTGTCAAAGACTCCAGCCACCCAAGTCATAGACTGTTCTCGCGATGCCCCAAGTCTGGAACCAACAGGACCCTGAACAGCTTCTACCCCCAAGCCATAAGACTGATCAATAGTTAGTTAAATAGTTAACCAATAGCTTTTTTGCACTCTTTTGACTCATCACATACGCTGCTATTTCTGTTTATTATCTATCCTGTTGCCTAGTCACTTTATCCCTACCTACATGTACATATCTACCTCAATTACCTCGTACCCCAGCACATCAACTCGGTACTGGTACCCCGTGTATATAGTCAAGAAATAGTTACTCATTGTGTATTTATTCCTTGTGTTATTATTTGTCTACTATTACATTATTTTTCTCTCTGCATTGTTGGGAAGGGGCACATAAGTAAGCATTTCACTAGTTAGTCTACACCTGTTGTTTACGAAGCATGTGAAAAATACAATTTGATTTGATTTGACCAGACTCCTGTCTGAACTTGTGCTGAAACCTGAAGCTCCCTCTGTGTATGGATAGATACCTGCATACCCATGGATTTCCAGCCCATCTGTCAAGATGTGATGAGTAGTCCCAGCCCTTAGGAAGCTGCTGTCTGCTGGTTGGCCTGCAGTGGTGTACAGTACAGTACAGAGCACCTCTGACAAAACACTGTCTTTCTTATATCCTTGCAACTGCTTATCTACGTCTGGCCTCTATAGGTCCTGCCCTGTGCTGTCTCCAGTCTGTCTGCCTGTCTGTCGAGAAGAGCTAGCTAGCCTACAGCTCAGTGAGAACTCTTCCTCTACTCTAGATCACCCAGGAGAGGCCATGACACCACGCTCACAAGTGAAAGCCCCTTCCCCGTCTAAGCTATGCGCCCTGAGCAGTGCATCATGGGTCGCATGGGTGAGCTGCCAGGGCTTTGACGTCATGAATAAATGGAAGCAATCTGTAGAAGATTAGTATTTTTGAACATGAGTATTTATGAAGTGAGGGTTCACTCTGGGTGAACATACCCTACATACATACCGGTACAACCATCCTGTCATAGGTATAAGTCTCAGCACACAAATTTGTTGTACCGGTATGTATGTAGGGTATGTTCACCCAGAGTGAACCCTCACTTCATAAATACTCATGTTGATTTCATATGCATTGTCATTCATAGTCATCTTCCCATGCATATTCATATGAACACAGTGTCCTGGATTGACTCAGGCCCTGTTAGATTGTGTCATTACATAGAAATATCCCTGGAGGAAAAACACTGATAAGCTAAATCGGCCACATCACAAACACACACGGGGCTAGAATTGACATTAAAAGTGCTTTCAGACCAGAAATTGGATTAACCTGGGTCCAGAAAAATGTCTAGACTTTTCTGACCTACTGATCGTTCACAATTCACATGCTGCGGTAACACTTTTAAATATGTCACAGAAATGTTACGTATTACAGTCTGCACTCAGGAACTTCACTCATAAGAATAATTCTAAGACCTCAGACCTCTCAGACCTAAATCACTGGTACGCTATATATACTCCCTTTCAAAATAGTGGATTCGGTTATATCAGCCACACCTGTTGCTGACATTGGTCTAAAATCTAGCACACAGCCATGCAATCTCCATAGCCTAACATTGGCAGTAGAATGGCCTTACTGAAGAAATCAGTGACTTTCAATGTGGCACTGATATAGGATGCCATCTTTCCAACAAGTCAGTTTGTCAAATTTCTGCCCTGCTAGAGCTGCCCCGGTCATCTGTAAGTGCTGTTATTGTGAAGTGGAAACATTTAGGAGCAACAACGGCTCAGCCGTGAAGTGATAGGCCACACAAGCTCTCAGAAAGGGACCCCTGCGATCCGAAGTGCGTAGCTCGTGAAAATCGTCTATCCTCAGTTGCAACTGTCTCTGTAAGCAAAGTCAGCGCAATTACTGTTCGTCGGGAGCTTCATGAAATGGGTTTCCATGGCCGGGCAGCCGCACACAAGCCTAAGATCACCATGCTCAATGCCAAGCTTCGGCTAGAGTGGTGTAAAGCTTGCTACCATTGGAGCAGTGGAAACGCCTTCTCTGGAGTGATGAATCACGATTCACCATCTGGCAGTCTTACGAAAGAATCTGGGGTTGGCAGATGCCAGGAGAACGCTACCTGCCCCAATGTATATTGCCAACTGTAAAGTTTGGTGGATGAGAAATAATGGTCTGGGGCTGTTTTCATGGTTCGGGCCCCTTAGTTCCAGTGAAGGGAAATCTTAACGCTACAGCATACAATGACATTCTAGACGATTCTGTGCTTCCAACTTTGTGGCAACAGTTTGGAAAGGCCCTTTCTTGTTTCAGCATGACAATGCCCCCGTGCACAAAGCGAGTTCCATACAGAAATAGTTTGTCGAGATCGGTGTGGACAGAGCATAGAGCCCCGACCTCAACCCCATCGAACACCTTTGGAATGAATTGGAACGCTGACTGCGAGCCAGGCCTAATCGCCCAACATCAGTGCCCGACCTCACTATTGCTGTTGTGGCTAAATGGAAACATGCAGCAATGTTCCAACATCTAGTGGAAAGCCTTCCCAGAAGAGTGAAGGCTGTTATAGCAGCAAAGGGGGGACTAACAACATAGTAATGCCCATGATTTTGGAATGAGATGTTCGACAAGCAGGTGTCCACATACTTTTGGTCATGTAGTGTACTTCAATCTTCTTCCATTTTCCAGTTCAAAAGAACAGATTTGATTGTGGTGCAGCTCTGCACTATAAATAATTCTCAAACATTACAGTTACACTGGGAGAGGACAGAGGGAGGGCTTTAACAGAGGGAGCAAAAGAGGGAAACGGTGGACGATGGTACTTTTCTTTTTCTCCTATCCGAGAAAGCGCGCCCTGTGAAGGCTAACTAACACCTACGGACATCACAGGACTCCTATTCACTGTCTGGTTTCCATGAAGATAACTACAGGTAGTTTGCCTTGCGTTCTGAGATGGTTGACTGCTACCCACGCCTCGAAGCCGATGTCTCAAAAAGCTGCACTGCCAAAGTGAAGGAATATAATTTGCTGGTTGCTTTGATTGTAAAAGCCTTTCCTTTAACAACATCCACCTGGTTGCTCTTGAATTGATCATGAGGGCCTGGCTGGATGGTGAGCAGCAAGTCTGTGTGTCTAAGTACTGTGCCAGAGCTCTTTTATTTCAATAAATGGCCCTGTTGGGTGGCCGTTGTAGCTTTACATAGCATCACATTGAACTAACTAATGGTGCTAATGCAAGGATGGAGAACGCTAACGTTGCAAGAAGACCAACTGTTAAGTGAATGTCATGGTTTTACTTCCCTCTGTAACTTTTAATGTATGTAGACAGTGATTCGCACACAGATCGAGAATGATTCAGAAAGAAACACCCAGACACAGAAAGGGACAGAGACCGATAGATAGAGAGAATAGAACTCTACCTGTCTCAGAACCGTTTGTATCCTGGGTGGCCCACATTTGTCATTGAACAAGGTCGACTAGACCATTACCTCTCTCCGTAGATCTCTCTATATCACTTTGTTTGACATCCTGCTCTTTAATTTGGCTTCTAGCCTGCTCTCTCTGCCTTATTTCTCTCTCTCTCTCTCGCTCTCTCTGACTGACTTCCTTTTCTTCTCTCCAGCCTTTGTCCTCCTTTGTCTCTGTGATAGGCTTATGCCCCCAAATCCTCTTTGATCACAACTCCCAATTATTTCAACAGCTTTAATTACTGTAGGCTGGATCATTAATACACACAGGGATTCAACACACAGATCACCATACACTCGCACCTGAATGTGTGCACACACATTCACATACTGTACACACACACACACACACACACACTGTACACACACACACACACACACACACACACACACACACACACACACACACACACACACACACACACACACACACACACACACACACACACACACACACACACACACACACACACACACACTGTACACACACACACACCAAGTTGCTCTTCTGGTTAATGAATAGGTCTTCATATGTTGGCTAGGCCTTCTATAAGTCAATAAATGTACCTTATTAGCGTAAAATGAATATGCTATAGGCTATGCAGAGCTGTGGTCGGGGTCCATTTCGGTCCACTCTAGTATATCAGCTGTAGTTACGTACACCCGAGACCCGATGACAATCATACTGGACCCGACCTGACCTGGACCTGAGGGAAAAGTTAGAATTTTGGACCGGATCTACTCGGGTCTCGGGTATTTGGATTCGGGTAGTCCCGTGAAGACCTCTACTCCACGTGACTTATAACCACTCCTGTGTGTCTCTGTGGGATATCTTAAAATGCTAATTTTGTTACTCCACCTCCATCTTCCTCCCTCTCCCCCTCTCTCTCTCTCTCTCTCTCTCTCGCTCACGTACACACCCACACATTTCTTTAACTATCCTTGTGGGGACCAAACATTTATTTCCCATTCAAATTCCTATTTTCCCTCACCTTGACCTTAACCCTAACTACTAACCCTAACTCTTAACCCTAATCCTAACCCTAAGACTAAAATAGTATTTTTCCTTGTGGGGATCAGCGAAATGTCCCCATTTGTCAGAATTTTCCACAACGATAGTGAAACACACACACACTCCCCTACTTTTCTCTAAGTAATTGCTTCCTCTTTTTGGCTCAATTAGCCCACAGAGTCGCTGTGGCTGGTGGTGCCTTTCAAAGTGAGTGTGTGACAGATCATTCTCTCCTTCCAGAATATTACTGTGCGTGGCTCTGTGCCTGCATGTTTGCTGTAACCCTGTAACACGAGCTGACATCAGCTAGCCGTGGTGGCTGGGAGGTGCAATACAGGTCAGAGGCTTGTCACCTGCTCAGGGACACGGAGAGACGGGTCCAAAGACTGGACTCTATTCTCAGCCGTGTGGGGGTTTGGTTACTGTCAGAAACATAGTGGCTGGTTGGGCTCCCACTGGGTTGTGTGTGGATAGAGTCGCTCTCACTCCTGGGATATATTTATGTTCGTTCACGATATTTACTAGTATGTGCGGAAAAAATCGATAGTTACATATCGGCATATTATTTTGACCATATATCGTATCATTTTGACAAAATCGCATTATAATTTTTCCTTCATAACTTGTTCTAAATCTTCTTTTTAAATATGGAGCCAATATGTGTTCGGCACATCTATTTCCATGACAGATCATAACTTGTTTTCTCATGGCTCTCTTGTCCCTCTGCAGCAGACATATGGTGTGCAACATGTTTGGCACATCGAATCACAGTAAAATCACAGTATCGAATCTCAATACATACAGAATCATGAGAATCACAATATGTATCGTATCGGCACTTAACTATTGTGATAATATTGTATTGTGATAATATTGTATTGTCTCTGACAATTCGCAGCCCTAATATTTACTCTCATTCACTGCAGCCCAAGTAGACCATCCTATGAGGACATAGAGGCTAGGCTCTACTGTTTTAATTGTACAGTTTTATATTGCTCCAATAAGACTTCATGCTCACCTGTATCTCTGCTGGTGTTGTTGTGTGTGTCTTGTACTCCGGGACTCTCCTGCTCTTTGTCATGTGATCTGGGTTTTGACATCCTGCACACTCTCAGAAAAAATGGCTAAATTATTCAGGTGTCCCCATTGGAGAACCCTTTTTGGTTCCAGGTAAGGGTTCTACATGGAAATGGTTCTACATGGAACTCAAAATGGTTCTACCTGGAACCAAAAATGGTTCTTCAAAGGGTTTTATTTGGGGACAGCCGAAGAAACCTTTTAGGTTCTAAATAGCACCTTTTTTTCTAAGAGTGTTCCCTCTTACCCCTTCGTCCCCCCGTTCCCCCGTTCCCCTCTGGCAGTGATGGCTCTGTCATCAGCATGTCCCATCAGTGACCTTGTGGTCAGGTTTCCAAGGCTCCTGGATGGGTCTCTGTCACTGGCAGTTCATGGTGGGTCTGATGGCAGCAGGGATAGGATCACACACATTCCCACATTACATTCTCCTCTTCACCGGATCCTTTACCTCAGAAGCTTCTACCAGCCTTAGCTCCTACGCTATGTTTAACAGGATGGTGCTAATACTAATCTGAGACACGACACGCACGTACACACAAGCATACAGTACAAACATACAGTACCAGTCAAGAGTTTGGACACACCTACTCATTCAAGGGTTTTTCTTTATTTTTACTATTTTCTACATTGTAGAATAATAGTGAATACATCAAACTTTGAAATAACACATATGGAATCATGTAGTAACCAAAAAAGTGTTAAACAAATCTAATTCTATTTTATATTTGAGATTCTTCAAAGTAGCCACCCTTTGCCTTGATGACACATACATAAATTATATGAGAGCTTTATATTACACTTGTCATTTACTCTTCACTGATAATGACACTGCTTCAACAACAGCAATCATGGATTTTCTCAGCAAGGACACTCACAGTCATCAAGAGTATTGAATGGGAGTTTGAGTATGGCTTCAGAGAGTGTCATGTTACCATCTTGGAAATGTCTCAACAACATAAAATGGAATTGAGGGGAAGGAATGCAGAATGATTTTTCTGGAAATGTGTGTGTGTGTGCGTGCGTGTGCGTGCGTGCGTGTGTGTGTGTGTGTGTGCTAGAGAGATAGCGTGAGAGAGAGTCCTGTCCAGCTCTGTCCAGAGTGCTTTTATAATTGTTGTTTTGCTGTCCATTCACTGGACCATTCTCTTTCAGGCTAAATTGAATCCTGTTCATTTATGTCTGGGTATTTTTGTTGGCTAGAATCTTTGCACTCCATGGCAATTTGATCTCAGTATTTATCCAAGAGTGGCAGACTGGTGGAAGAAGAGGGGTTTTGTAAGAGTGACAGTCTGAGGAGGAAAGTGAGAGTGGAAGATAGAATAATGCAGAGGGTTTTTGGCTAATGGAAAAGAAGAGTACTGTAAGAGATAGAGAGAGGAGGATGAGCAGAAGAGTGGAATAATAGAAGAAGAGAGTGTCTATCAGATGGAGAAGGCGTTGGTGTGTCCTGGTGGAAGTGCTGCCATTTTGTGGAGATGCAGATGCCTGAAACGTTACCTCAATACCAGAGGGAATTATTATAGGCCACAGAGTGCCTAGAGGATAGATATTGAAACAATTCTGGGAAAAAAAGCTGCAATAGAGCATGCTGGGAAATAAGATAATGATGGGCATGGTTTTGAGTGGGTTTGAATATTAATCAACCCAGCTTGTTAAAATTCAGGTCACTTCCAGCTGAGTTTGTTGAGTAAACACAATTTTATTTATTGTCCTTTTGAAGTCCACTCAATTCACATAGTAACACTGTTAAGTTGGCTTTTTGACAGTGTGTGTAGACATGGTGGCCTCAGTGCGTGTGCCATAGTCACCCTGTGGGTAAGTACGTGAGTTTGGCACGGCTGCCTCGGTCACTTGCTCAGCTGCTGCCCAGTCAACAGACACACACACACACTGCTCTGTTCTCAGTTCACTGGCCACAGCTCTCAGCAGTCCATACTACAGTACAACGCACTGCGCTCTACAGTACAGGATCAGTGTGGAGTCACCTCTTCCACTCCTGACCTGGTCTGAGACACTCCCTGGCCACCCAATGGTTGAACTAAACACCAGTCAGCTACTTAGTCAGCTATGACAGGAGGAAGGAGATACAAGTGGTGGACTTGACAGGGTTAGGAAAAGCAGGAGTGGAAAGGTTGACGATACGCTCCTCCGTCTCTCCTTCTCCTGGTCCCTGTCTGTCAGCACTGACGAGGGAGCTGGAGCCTGTGGAAGGACCCTTTCGTTTTCCCCTAGAGAGGCCACACACACAGGGTTGGATTGCAGGATGGGCTGTCCGGCTTCACTGGCCGTCTGTTCTGCAAATGCAAATGCCATAGTCTTCTGTTTCAATAATAGACAGAGGGTGAGAGAGAGTGAGCGTGGAAAAGGTGTACATCTGTAGGCTACTGAAGGAAAATGAAGAAGAAATAAGTGAGAACGTATGGAGAGAGAAACTATTGAGTCTTGTTGAGTCACAGGAGCACAGGACAGGGTTTGCTTTCTTTTCTCTCGGTGGCGGGTGGTGAGATTGTTCCAGCTCGGGAGTGTGGCGGCTGATGGGGAAAC